>NW_027419732.1:0-141044 GCF_009905375.1 Apium graveolens | reverse complement strand
TAACTGGTCTAATTGCAATTATCGTTATATATTGTTGTAACTAGTCGAATTGTATTTTAATTTTAATTTTGTTTTACCATGGATCAATTCTATAAAATTTTAGCCCTTGTAAATAGTATATATTATTTTGTTTTCTACCAACGAAATTATACCAATTAACGAATAACTGGTTAATAGTTTATTTTTTTAACAGAATTAACAACATTTATTAATTTTTTATAGCTTGAATTTCAATATTCTAATCAAATCCAACTAATTATATTTACTATGCTTTTAATTTTATTTTAAACTCGATCAATAATATAATTTTGTTTTAGTTAGGATGAATAGTGATACAAATCAAATTAATAGAGATCTAAAAGTAATCTTTCGTACTATATAAACCCAAGTATGGTATCGACTACCAAATTTTTATGTTTTAGCATGCAATGCACAAATCTTTTATTTAACCAGTGTTTATTAATTTGAAATAGTTAATAAAAGAATTAAACCAACATTCAAATAAATAAAAAAATACTGAGTTTGCTTTGATTTTATTTGGCTATATCTTGAGTTATACAAATCAGATTTTGACGATTTTACAGCCCGCGTTCTATTCAGTTTAAGATGTTTACTTCTTTTTGGTTAAGATAATTGAAATTGTATGATATTATGTTCAATTTAGAATACCTACTTATAATTGGCTATAGAATATTCCTTTATTTTAGATTCAACGACTATATTCTATTTGTTTAAAGATTTAACGGTCCTTATTACAATAGTCGTCACAGACTATTAGTACTAAAAATTAGGATAATATTTTCGTTGTATATATTATATTAATTTGGTTTGGTAAAACTTTTAATTACTTCTGAATTTTATAGTATACTAAAGTTACTGGTCTTTTTTTATATTATAAATTACTTAATTTAAGATGGTGTTAGTATTTAAAATTGGTCAGATATACCCATATTTGTAATACTAGCTTATAACATGTGCAATACATGATATTTTTTTGATATTTTATCATGCTAGTTCAATTTTTTATAATTTTATGAAGGTGATATGGGCCTAAAATTAGCCTAGAAATATAATTAATGTTGAATTAATTAGACCTAATGCAGTCCAATAACGAAGCCCAATTAACGAGGCCAGAAGCCCTGATTATTTATTAATTTCATAATTAATAAATAGGGAGGATTAACAGCTCATTAAATGAGTCCTATCAGTGATATAAATCTATAAAAGATAGCCTCAAGGGCACCTACGCCAACAAGAAGTCCGATTTCTTCATTCTAGGACTTCAAAGTCTATCCAAAGTATAAGACTTGTTCAACAAGTCTCCTAACCCTAGTCCAATTCAAGGACATCCAACATCTATATAAAGGGTCTTACCCCATCAATCAGAACTACATTTTTGATTTGATCCTTGGCATACATCAAGGTACATAGGCATCTTGTTAAGGTTGATTGAGTCACGAAACACAAGAGCAATCAAACTGAGCCTCGAAGCTCACGAACCCTAGTAATAAATACGACCTAGTTTTTAATCAATAACATTTGGCGCCGTCTGTGGGAAAGCATAACAACAACCATGGTGAACACACGACACAGAAACAACGCCCCTGAAGGAACACCGGCTGGGACAACTCGACCAATCTCGTCGGTGGTGGAGATACCCCCGTGTTGTGCAAGACATGCCTGTACAATAACAAGACTAAGTCAAATTGACAACCCTAAGTAAGTTGTATTGTAATCTTAGTTTGCATTTTGTATTTGTAACATTTAAAGTCTGTCAAAATGTTAAAGAGCATACTTGAGTCTTTTTCTTCAAACAGTATCAAGCCTAAGAATTCTATCTGGAAGAAGATCAAGAAGTTCATGCCTTAGAAGAATTATGAAGAAGCTTGGAGTTGAATAAATCTGTTTTAGGAAAAATGTTCTAAGTTAAGATCTCTACAAGTCACAGATTTAATGTTATAGAGAAGTCTTTCGAGAACTCCAGAATGACTTATAGAGAACTCAGGAAAGCTACTAGAGAACTCAGAGATATCGACAAGCCAAATTGAAGACATGAAGATTGGAGATATCGACAAGTCATTTCTTCACTAGAGAACTCAGAGTTATCCACAAGTCAAAATTCACTAGAGAACTCTGAGTTATCGATAAGTCAAATTTCACTAAAGAACTTAGAGATATCGACAAGCCAAAATTCACTAGAGAACTCTGGGTTATCGACAAGTCAAATTTGACTAGAGAACTCTGAGTTATCGACAAGTCAACAAGTCACTAGAGAATTCAGAGGTATCGATAAGCCAAAGTGAAGATATGAAGATGAGAGATCTCGATAAGCTAAATTCTCTTATAGAGAACTCAGAGACCTCTACAAGTCAAATCAACAATAGAGTGATTAGAGATCTCGATAAGCCATTATACTTATCGAGATGTCAAGTTCTGTTAGGAATATGTGTATTAGTTTGATGATAAGTTAAACAAAACACTTAAGTAGAAATCTAGTGTTTGTCGCCTCAACGGATAAGACCATCTTGGCTATCCGTTGAAGGAGTAGCTTTACTTAGCAATAAGTTTAGTATTGTAGCACATTTCATTCTCTGGATTCAAGTTGTAATTCTTAGATGTTGTAGGAAAGTATCAGTCATGTTGACTACTAGTGGATATGCAAATAGGAGGGCTAATTGTAAATATTTCATGCCTTGTAATTTTGTATAAGTGAAGAAGTATCAACTGATATTGAAGACCTTCAACGGATAAGAAACAAAGCTTCAACGGATGTCTCTAATGCTTCAACGGATAATATCCATCAACGGATAAGTGCTTCAACGGATAAAGACTTCAACTGATAATGCATCAACGGATAAAGCTTCAACGAATAAAGCCTCAACGGATAAGGCATCAACGGATGAAAGCTTCAACATATGCTTAGTTCATTAGCAGTTGATAGTGACAATTCACAAGCTGACAGAGACACATGGGTTGACAGAGACAAACTGGAATGTGGAAGCCTCTAGGAGGAATCAAGAAAATGCAGCATTTCCATTCTGATGCAAACAAGGAAGTATTCAAAGATCTACAGCCAAGCCTAAATTGCATTTGATAGAGAAATGAAGAAGAAACATGTGAAGAATCTTTTTAATTGTATTTTACAGTTTTCTCTTCACTTGTAAACTTGGTGATATATATAAACCAAGTAGCAACTAGTAATTAGATAAGAATTTTCCTGAGCTGTTTAGAAATATCCAGAGAGAAAATCATCTAGTTTGTACTAGGAAGCAGCTGTGATTTAATTCTTTGAATCACAGATTTTCTGAAATAACACATCTCTGGTGGAACAACAAAACCACCAGAAAAGTTTTTAAGTTCTTTGTGTTCTTTACATTTGTGTTTGAATATATATATCTGTCTGTATCAGCTTCAAGCAATTCATACACATTTGTTCACTTAAACACTTAGCCTTAGAAACTATTCAAAACTTGAAAAAGTTTTGAGATTTACATTTAAACCCCCTTCTGTAAATCTCATTGTTAGTCCACTGGGAATAACAATTGGTATCAGAGCTAGCTCTTAACATACAAAGAGTTTAAAGATCTATTCTGCTAACATCATGAGTAAGAAGGATATTGGTGTAAAGATTCCAATCTTGGAAAGAGATAACTATCATCACTGGAAGGTGAAGATGTATTTACATCTCTCTCAAGATGAAAGCTACATCAACTGCATTGAAAATGGTCCTCACATCCCTCACAAGGTGGCCACAGCTGCTACTGCAACAGTTGCTGTTGGACAGTCTATTCCCAAGCCAAAAGTAGAATGGACTGTTGAAGATATTGAAGAGGTTCACAAGGACAAGAAAGCCATGAACATTCTGTTTAATGGCCTGGATCAAGATATGTTTGACAATGTCATTAACAGCCAAACTGCTAAGGAAATTTGGGATACTGTGAAGCTTATCTGTGAAGGCACTGAGCAAGTTAGAGAAAACAAAATGCAGCTTCTCATTCAACAGTATGAATATTTTCACTTTGAAGAAGGAGAATCATTGAATGATACCTTCAACAGATTTCAGAAACTGTTGAATGGATTGAAGCTGTATGGGAGAGTGTACCAAGTCAAGGACTCCAATTTAAAATTTCTAAGGTCTCTACCAAAGGAATGGAAGCCTATGACTGTTTCTCTAAGAAATTCTCAAGATTATAAGGACTTCACACTTGAAAGATTATATGGAATTTTGAAGACATATGAACTTGAGATGGAGCAAGATGAGCTGTTGGAAAAAGGGAAGAGAAAAGGAGGATCAGTTGCACTTGTAGCTGACAGTGAGAAGGTTGAAGCCAGGAATGAGGAAAAGACAATGCCAAGTCTCAAAATTGGCACAAGCAAATTAGAATCAAGCAAGGGTAAGGAGCAGGTAGCTGAGGATGAAAACAATTCCAGTCAGGATGACTCTGATGATGTTCATGAACATCTGGCTTTTCTATCCAGGAGGTTTGCAAAGATGAAGTTCAGGAAAAATACAAAATTTACTAAGCCAAACAAAAACATGGTGGACAAATCCAAGTTCAAATGTTATAACTGTGGCATTAGTGGACACTTTGCAAGTGAGTGTAGGAAGCCAACCTCTGATAAGAAGAAATTTGAGCAAGTTGATTACAAAAAGAAGTACTTTGATTTGCTCAAACAAAAGGAAAGAGCTTTTCTCACTCAAGATGATTGGGCAGCAGATGGAGTCGATGAAGATGATGATATGGAATATGTCAACCTAGCCCTGATGGCTAACTCTGATGAAAATGAAACTAGTTCATCAAGCAACCAGGTAATTACTACTGATCTCTCTCAGCTTTCTAAACATGAATGCAATGAAGCCATAAATGATATGTCCAATGAATTATATCATTTGCGTGTTTCCCTTAAATCACTAGCTAAAGAAAACACTAGGATCAAAGAGAATAATGTGTTTTTAAGTGATAGGAATGCTGTGTTAGAGGATCAGGTAATTGAGCTAGAAAAGATAAAACTTAAATGCTTGATTGTTGAGAGTGAACTAGAAGAAGCTGTTAAGAAAGTAGAAATTCTTTCTAAACAGCTAGAAAGTGAGCAAGAGGTAATCAAGGCCTGGAAAACATCTAGGGATGTCAGTGTTCAGATTGCCAAGGTTCAGGGAATTGAATCATTCTGTGAGAATGCCTGGAAGAAAAATAAAAAGGAGTTAGAATTAATTGATGGATTTTCAACGGATGTGGAATCAACGGATGATGAAAGTTATCCGTTGAAGGAAGAAAAGGAGCATCCGTTGAAGGCTCATCAATTAAAACATGCAAGTAATTTTAAAAATAAAAATCTCAATAAGAAGGATGATTCAACTTTCAAGAACTTTGTCAAAGAAGGAGCCAGCACATCCAAAGATGCCAGTAAGGTGAATATAGGACACATGACTTTAGATCAGCTGAAAAATAGGCTTAAGTTGGTTAAGGATAAGAAGGAAACTAAAAGAAAATCTAAAAGAAATGGGAAGATAGGGATTAATAAATATAACAATTACACACCTGATAGGTATGCTCCTAGAAAAAGCTGTGTGCATTGTAAAAGTGTTAATCACCTATCTGATAATTGCAAATCTGTTAAACATGCTCCCATGCCTTCAAATCCCTCCATGTCTAACATGTCTATGTCACCTCTGCATGCTATGCCTGTTATGTCTCACCAGAATCCTCATGCACATTTTGCAAACATGCCATATATTAATAATCCTTATTTTACTGCATTTAGTATGCCTCACATGCCATACAAAATGCCTATGTGGAATAACATGTTTGCACAATCTATGCCTTATCAAATTCAATCAAATGTGCTAAATGATTATGTGACTAACCCTACACTTCAACCAACCACATCTAAGATCAGGGTTGACCCAAAGTTACCTAAGTCAAAAGATGCAGGAGGAATGAAGTCTAGGAAAAAGACTAAAAACGCTGGACCCAAGGAAACTTGGGTACCAAAATCAACTTGATCGATTTTGTTGTGTGCAGGGAAAAAGAAGGAATCTATGGTACTTGGACAGTGGCTGTTCAAGACACATGACAGGAGATTTCACCCTGCTCACAGAGTTTAAGGATAGAGCTGGCCCTAGCATAACCTTTGGAGATGACAGCAAGGGATTCACTATGGGATATGGCTTGATTTCAAAAGAAAATGTCATCATTGATGAAGTTGCATTGGTTGATGGTCTCAAACATAATTTATTGAGCATCAGTCAACTATGTGACAGAGGGAATACTGTTTCCTTCAATTCTGAAGCCTGTATTGTCACAAGTAAGAAGGACAATAAAATGGTTCTAACTGGAGTTAGAAAAAGGAATGTGTACTTAGCTGACTTCAACTCTACAGATGCAGAATCCATTACTTGTCTTCTCAGCAAAGCAAGTTCAGTTGAAAGTTGGCTATGGCACAAGAAGCTGTCACGTTTGAATTTCAAGACAATGAATGATCTAGTCAAAAAGGACTTAGTTAGAGGAATGCCTCTAGTAGAATTCACAAGGGATGGACTGTGTGATGCTTGTCAGAAAGGAAAGCAAAAGAAAGTATCATTCAGTAAGAAGCTTGAATCTGCAATTGATGAACCATTACAACTGCTACACATGGATCTTTTTGGACCAGTCAATGTATTGTCAATTTCAAGGAAAAGATATTGCCTAGTGATTGTAGATGATTTCTCAAAGTTTTCATGGGTCTATTTTCTTGGATCAAAGGATGAAGCTAGTGAAATCATTATCAATCATATCAAGCAAGTCAACAATCATCCTGATTTCAAAGTAAGGAATATTAGGAGTGACAATGGAACTGAGTTCAAGAATTCAACCATGAAGTTGTTCTGTGAAGAAAATGGGATCATGCATGAGTTCTCAGCTCCAAGGACCCCACAATAAAATGGTGTGGTGGAAAGGAAGAACAGATCACTAATTGAAGCTGCAAGGATAATGCTTGAAGAGTCAAAACTCCCAACTTACTTTTGGGCTGAGGCTGTTAACTGTGCATGTTACACTCAGAATATTTCTCTAATCAATCAAGCAAAATGCATGACTCCCTATCAATTATTCAAGAGAAGAAAACCAACTTTAAACTTTCTGCATGTCTTTGGTTGTAAATGTTACATCTTAAGGAATCAATCTGATCACAAAAGGAAGTTTGATGCAAAGGCTGATGAAGGAATATTTGTTGGTTACTCTTCTGGAAAATCATATAGGGTCTACAATCTAAGAACCAACATTGTCATGGAATCTGTGCATGTTGTGTTTGATGATAAAAAGATTGATGGACTAACAGATGAGGGACATCATGAAGGACTCAAATTTGACAATATTGAGATATATTGTGATAATAGTGAAGATGAGAATGATGAAGAAGGCATCTCAAGAAGAATTCAAAATCTGCCTTTGGATAATGCACAGAATACTGCATCCGTTGAAAGTCATAATTCAGCTTCCGTTGAAAGAAGCAATGCAGCATCCGTTGAAAGACAAAGTGCATCATCCGTTGAAGTTCATAATGAAGCATCCGTTGATCACAGTCTGCCAACGGATAATCAAGTCACTTCATCAGTTGATAGAGCTCCCAACTCCTTCCAAAGGCTCAGCAACTCAGGGGGAGTGTCAACCAATCAACATTCTATCTCACATCATGACAATACTGAGGCAACCTCATCTAGAGCTAATCTACCACCTCAAAGGAAATGGACCAAGAATCACCCTTTTGAACTGATTATTGGTAATGCTACAACTAAAGTGCAAACTAGAAGGGCTACTCAAGATGAATGTCTGTATAGTAGCTTTCTATCACAGGAGGAACCTAAGAGAGTAAAAGAAGCTCTATTGGATCCAGATTGGATTTTAGCAATGCAAGAGGAGCTAAACCAATTTGAGAGGAACAAAGTATGGAAGCTAGTACCCAAGCCAAAGAACAAGAGTTCTATTGACACAAAATGGGTATTCAGAAACAAGATGGATGAAAATGGCATTGTCATAAGGAATAAAGCCAGATTGGTTGCTAAAGGCTATTCTCAACAAGAGGGAATAGATTTTGATGAAACATTTGCTCCAGTTGCCAGACTTGAAGCCATCAGAATCTTTCTAGCCTATGCAGCCCATGCTAATTTCAAAGTCTATCAAATGGATGTCAAGAGTGCATTTCTAAATGGGGAACTGGAGGAAGAAGTTTATGTAAGCCAACCTCCAGGATTTGAAGACCCAAACTTTCTAGACTATGTGTATTATCTGTTGAAAGCACTCTATGGACTAAAGCAAGCACCTAGAGCCTGGTATGAGACTTTGTCAAAATTTCTTCTAGATAATCACTTTACAAGAGGTACTGTTGACAAAACTCTTTTCTTTAGAAATGTTAATGGCTCTACAATACTTGTTCAAATTTATGTAGATGATATTATATTTGGATCTACAGATGATAAGCTTTGTAAAAAGTTTGCTAAGTTAATGCAAAGTAAATATGAAATGAGCATGATGGGAGAGCTAACTTATTTTCTTGGTTTACAAGTTAAACAAGTTAGTGGTGGAATTTTCATTAGTCAAACTAAATATATTTATGATCTTTTAAAGAAGTTTGACTTCATGGACTGTTCATCTGCAAAAACTCCCATGGCCACTGCCACCAAGCTTGAATTAAACAAGGCTGAAAAGTCTGTGGACATTTCAAGTTATAGAGGCATGGTTGGCTCACTTTTATATTTAACTGCTAGTAGACCTGATATAATGTTCTCTACATGTCTTTGTGCTAGATTTCAAGCTGACCCTAAAGAATCTCACTTAGTGGCTATTAAAAGAATCTTCAGATATCTCAAAGGGACTCCAAATCTAGGAATTTGGTACCCTAGAGAGTCTGGTTTTGATATAATTGGCTACTCAGATGCAGATTATGCAGGCTGCAAAATAGACAGGAAAAGCACAACTGGCACCTGTCAATTTCTAGGGAACAAGCTTGTGTCATGGTTCAGCAAGAAGCAAAATTTTGTTTCCACATCAACAGCTGAAGCTGAGTACATTGCTGCTGGTAGTTGATGTGTACAGATACTATGGATGAGGAATCAACTATTTGACTTTGGACTAACTGTTGACAAAATTCCTATATTTTGTGACAACACAAGTGCCATTGCCATTACTGAAAATCCAGTGCAGCACTCAAGAACCAAACACATTGATATCAAGTACCACTTCGTTAGGGAACATGTGATGAAAGGTACAGTGGAACTTCATTTTGTTCCTAGTGAAAAGCAGATTGCAGACATATTTACCAAGCCACTTGATAAATCAACATTCACAAGATTAGTAAGTGAGCTAGGTATGCTTAATTATTCATAATTTATGTCCTCTATATAATCTGCCTTGAAGCCTGAAATGAATTTGCTGCAAGAACAAAGTTGGCTTTAAGTAAGACTTATCCTATCAATGGATATTCCCTATCCGTTGAAAGCCAAAATTATTCTATCAACGGATGTTCATTATCCGTTGAAAGACAAATACATTTCTGGTAATTTTATCCCTCAACGGATAAAATAGTGTTGATCATCAACGGATAACTATTTACCTTATCCGTTGAAGTGTCACATCAGTTACTTTAAGTGAGTCACAGCCGTTGATTCTTTTCCTCAACCGTTGATACAAATATACACTTTTGTATGTATTTGTATTAAAGGCAGTTTTCATAATTTCTACAGTTTTCGTTATTCTTAAACGGCTGTAATTTACTTAAAAGTATCATTTAATCATTTTAATTACGTTTTAATTAAAGAAAGTATAAAAGCCCATTGAATTCTAATTTTCACTTTACGCTTTCTTGCAATTTTTATTCTCCTTTTCTCCCAAAATTCTCAAGTTTTTCTCTGCAACCTCTACTCACAACAATGGCACCAGTAGTTAAAATTATGTCTCAATCTGGATTTGTTTATGAAAAGAATAATTTCATAGCCTTGGTTGAAAAGAATGAAGCCCATTCTGATTATCACAAGATGATGGACTTCATCAAAAACTGCAAACTAAGCTATGCAATACTGGAAGCCCCAACCATCTACTGTGAGGTGATTGAGGAGATTTGGACAACTGCAGAGTTCAACTCCACAGATATAACTATTGCCTTATCTCTCAAAGGTAAGGATTATTGCATTAACTGTGATGATATACAATCTTGCTTTAAGTTGCCTGAGAATAATGCCATGACACCACACACTGATAAAGATGTATCTGCTATGCTAAATTCCATAGGCTATGCTTTTGATTCTGCTAGTTTAGGTAGTATTAGAAGGAAGGGCCTTAGGAAATAATGGAGTTTTCTTGGAGATGCCTTTATTAAGGTTTTCTCTGGGAAGATTAGCAATTTTGATGCCATAACTTCATCTCTTGTCAATATGCTCTAGATGCTAGTTTCTGATAGGTACTTTAATTTTAGCAAATGTGTCATGCTAGAATTAGGTTCCAGATTAGGTAACAAAGCTAATAGACCACATAACATCTACTATGCTAGATTCTTTATATTATTTGCTAACCATGTTGCTGAAGGATTGATTATATCAAATGAGAACAATAAACTCAAATGTTGGGCACAAGAGAAAAGGGTCCTTGCAGACCTTGTGAGAATGAACCTCAACAGCTAGGTGCCATTGGTATATTTGCCAATCATGAATGCACCACAGGTAAGTGAGGTAAACACTTCTATAACTCCTACTATTTCCAACCCCATTATTTCTTTGTCTTCCAGTGTGGCAATGGAATCTGTGTCTTTGTCCAAACAGATTCCTACCAAAGCCACCAAAACTAAAACTTCAAAACACAAGTCAAAGAAAACCACCTCTGTTGTCTCTCAAAAGACAACAGTTGTAACAACTACCATAAACCCTGAAGGGAGTGAACAGGGTGTGAGTGGTGAGGGGAGGGGTGAACATCAAGAAACCCCCCAGGATAAGGTGAGAGAGGTGAGTGGTACCCCAGCCAGCCAAGCCATAGTCTCTCAAAAGACTGTGGTGGTTCAAAAGGTGTCAAAGACATCCCTAGTTGCATCCTCCCAAAAGGGTGCAACTGTTGAAAATAGTCCCCAACCAGGGACACAGAACAAAAGAGGGAGGGACACTGAAGCCACACATTCACCAATCAAAGCCTTTTCAAGGAAGAAGAAGGCCAAGACCCTAGTTTCCACACAAGGGGCACACACAGCACATATACATCCACCTGTATCTTTGCCTTCTCAAATTCAGCGTGATGTGATTCTAGCAAATGTGGAATCACAGCCCCATTCTCTCATAATAGAAACACATCAATCATCAAACTCTCCATCACCCTCTCTGGATGTGGATATGATATTCACATCAATTCCTGATTCTCCCTCCTTAAAATTCAGGGAGGATCCCCACTCAAAACCTGATGATCATCATCTTTTAGATGATTTGTTGGATCATCAGCCAATTCTTTCAGATATGGTTGAAGAATCTGTGTCACCTCACTTAAAATCAATTCACACAGATTCAACAATTATGTCACTTTCTATATCTACATCTTTTCCTTCTTCAATGGATATTTCTCATCCGTTGACAAGTGATTGTTCTTCGACGGATAAGCTTAACAGCGGTTATCCGTTGATACCATCAGTTTCCACTTCAACGGATACTCCCTATCCGTTGATGGTCTCTACACATATAACAGAAACAACTCCAACTGTAGAAGACATGGTTATTGTACAATCACTTTTAGGTTTGAGGGAAGGGAGTGATATCTTAAGTGAGAGGTTGGGTTGCTCCCAGGCAAAAGGAGAGGTTGAGAGTCTTCATATGCATGCTATTTCTTCCAGCATGGCAAAAGTAAGTGAGAGGAGTGCCACCTTAGAAGGTGAGGGTGAGAGTGTGAGGGTGTGTGTGAGCCAGGGGGAGCCCCTGATACAAGAAAATAGAGAAAATGAGAGAAAGGCAGGTACAGAAGCTATAAGGGTGGATCCAGCCATTGCTAGTGAGTCAATGATAGTGGATGATGCAGAAAAGGAAAGACAATTTCAGCAACATTACAAAGCTGTAATTGATAACATTTCCTTGGATGCTGACACTTTTACTCACCCTATTCCAGCCTATCAATTATTGGCTGCTCAGGGCAATGTGGAGGCAGAACAGACTTTAAACATTGTACACACTTCAGAATCTCTTCTCAGAGACAAAGCTGCTGTTAACAGGCTGCCTTCTCAAGCTGGTGAGCCATCTGAAGAATTTGGAGTAAATTCTAATGATGATGACTCTGATTCTTTGGATGAGAGCATGAACTTAGGGGGATAAGCAGGCCCAAGTTCTGTTCCAGATCTCCCTGATTGGGCATGGGCAAAGGCATCTACACCAGGAGAGTTTGGTGTCACTTTGGTCAGGCAAGTAATGACTATTCAGAAGGCCCTTCAGGAGACTACAGATGCTTGTACCAAGGCAATTCTTCAAGCTCATCTGGACTCTCTGCATCTCTTGCAGTTGCAGCATTTCAAACAGAATCTAAGTGTGGATGAACTCAAACAGTACATTGCTGATCTGAAATCCTACAATGCTGAGAAGTTGGATTCAGTCATGCCTTATGGTACTATGCAAGATTTGTTGGGGAGACTGAGGAAAACATCTGATGCTGACAAGAGGCTGGCCAGGTTGGAAGACAGAGTTCAGATCATTGAAGACTCTATGGTCACCATTCTTCAGAATCAACAAACTCAGACAAATCTACTAATGCAGCTGGCAAAAGCACAAGGCTTGACCCCTACCCTTGATGATAACAAAAAGGGGGAGAATAAAGGGGAAGGGGAAGGAGAGCCATAAACAACAGTTCAAATATCTCAAGTGCTAGTTCCTGCCATCACCACTTCTCCAACTATTAAAATCAAAGGAAATCTTGACGGAATTGATCTAATCCAGATAGAAGCAGCTGAATTGCAAGTCAAAGAGCAAAGGAGGAAAATTGATGAAAAGATGCAACAAATTTTTGGTTCTACAACTTCTAAATCACAATATGTGAAGCATAGCACCAAGGTGGAACCAATTATTATAGAGCTCAAGCCAGTAAAGGGGAATAAGGTTGGAGAGACTTCTTCCAAGAATCTGAAACCTATGGTTCTCAAGACCAACAACAGATCTAATAAGGACTCTACAAAGAATCCTCTAAGCCTTGCTCAGATGAAAGAAATGGATTTTCCTCCTCCAAAACCTGATGAAGACAAGGTTTTGGGTGGAAGTATCATAAAGCACAAAGAGACCATGGATGTGGCTGTAAGGAGGAACATGGCTATTATCTTCAGAGAGGGAAAAAGCATATGTATAATGAAAGGACATCCCAAATTCTCAATAGCCAAGAGGGAAGAAACCAGAAGGTTAAAGGAAGAAGCCAAAAAGCTAAAGGCTGACAAGAGAGCACAAGCAAAGCTTGAAAAATAGCTAAAGTCAAGTCAAGCTGAAGAAAAGAAAGAAATTGAAGACAAAAGTGAAGATGAAGATATGGGGGACATGGTTGATAGTGATATGGAAGAAAGAAGTAAGGAAAAAGAAGATTGGCAGAAAGGGAACAAAAAGAAGGCCAATGCAAAGAGAAAGATGGTAGATGAGACTGAAGAAACCCAATCAAAATCCAAACCACTACCCTCTATTCCTGAACCCATTGTACATGACCCCTTCATAAACATTCATGGTGAAACAATCATTCCTAAGGAGGAACCAATTGATTGGAACACCATCAAATTGCCCACCTTCTTAACCTCTTCTCCACCATCAAAGAAGCAGAAAAGAATAATCAAATCAACACCCTCTAAAACCTCAATCAAATTCACTCAGAAGCCTTAGCCTAAGCCTCAAGCCTCTAAGGATGATTATGTTCACATTTGTGACATAAAAGAATTTTCAGACATTGAACTATATCTGGATGAGCTGGAGGAAGTAAGAGGAATAGCTGCCTACAGACAGCTACCAGAAAGACTAGTGTTCAATACAAAGGAAGTGGGGAAAGAACTTGGCCTCTCTACAGGATTCTGAATGAAGGCTACTCTACCTTGGTTAGAGTCTACTCAGCCATGCAAAGGGATTCTGGCTTTACCAGGACTGCCAAGACTAAGATTCTCAACAAGATTGCCAACATAAGGAAAACTTGGTGGGAGCCCAATGCCTTGCCTAGAACATTACTCATTCAAGAAAGAGGAATAACAGTTCAAAAATCACCTCATTGGTTGATGGAGTTCAGAGACAACAAATGAGTCAGAAGATTTTTCAGACTTGAAGATCAGCTCAAGATTGCCAGTTATGAAACTCTCAAGGATATGCAATCTAAGTTGGACATCAATGAAGAAGATGAAGCTGAGTTCTACAGACAACTTCAACTTCAAATAGAGGAGAATGACAGGAGGCTAGGAAAGAAAACAAGGGATCAAAGGAAAAGAAATTAATCTGCTCAGGCTAAAGGAGCACCCTTGGAAACAATGTAATTCTTCAATTCCATCTCAGCATACATATTTTTGCAGCACTTTTGAATTTCTGCTTTATTACAGTTAATATATTTGTCAAGTGTTTTGTTATCATCAAGCTAAACCCAAATTTATGCCTATAGTTCTAGTAGACATAAATAGGGGGAGATTGTTAGGAATATGTGTATTAGTTTGATGATAAGTTAAACAAAATACTTAAGTAGAAATCTAGTGTTTGTAACCTCAACGGATAAAACCATCTTGGCTATCCGTTGAAGGAGTAGCTTTACTTAGCAATAAGTTTAGTATTGTAACACATTTCATTCTCTGGATTCAAGTTGTAATTCTTAGATGTTGTAGGAAAGTATCAGTCATGTTGACTACTAGTGGATATGCAAATAGGAGGGCTAATTGTAAATATTTCATGCCTTGTAATTTTGTATAAGTGAAGAAATATCAACTGATATTGAAGACCTTCAACGGATAAGAAACAAAGCTTCAATGGATGTCTCTAATACTTCAACGGATAATATCCATCAACGGATAAGTGCTTCAACGGATAAAGACTTCAACTGATAATGCATCAACGGATAAAGCTTCAACGGATAAAGCCTCAACGAATAAGGCATCAACGGATGAAAGCGTCAACGGATGCTTAGTTCATTAGCAGTTGATAGTGACAATTCATAAGCTGACAGAGGCACATGGGTTGACAGAGACAAACTGGAATGTGGAAGCCTCTAGGAGGAATCAAGAAAATACAGCATTTCCATTCTGATGCAAACAAGGAAGTATTCAAAGATCAACAGCCAAGCCTAAATTGCATTTGATAGAGAAATGAAGAAGAAACATGTGAAGAACTTTTTAATTGTATTTTACAGTTTTGTCTTCACTTGTAAACTTGGTGATATATAAACCAAGTAGCAGCTAGTAATTAGAAGAGAATTTTCCTGAGCTGTTTAGAAATATCCAGAGAGAAAATTATCTAGTTTGTACTAGGAAGCAGCTGTGATTTAATTCTTTGAATCACAGATTTTCTGAAATAACACATCTCTGGTGGAATAACAAATCCACCATAAAAGTTTTTAAGATCTTTGTGTTCTTTACATTTGTGTTTGAATATATATATGTCTGCATTGGCTTCAAGCATTCACACACACTTGTTCTAAAAAACACTTAGCCTTAGAAACTGCTCAAAACTTGAAAAAGTTTTGAGATTTACATTCAACCCCCCTTCTGTAAATCTCATTATTAGTCCACTGGGAATAACAAGTTCTCCATATACAACTGGAGAGCTCGAGGTAAAATCTAAAAGTACAAATTGTAGACCAGTTCAACATCCAAGATTAACAATCAACAAGCAATCCAACCAGTTGGATTGACAGGTCTACAAAAAGCAGCTTGAAGAGTGTGCAAGATTAAGGGTGAAGATTAACTAACAAAGGAGGATCAAAGTTAACACAGTATCCAAAGATATGCTAAGCCATAAATGGAAGATACACTTTTCCTAAAATGGAAATAATATGTGACAGTTTACTAAAGTGAATAGCATCTCTTATTATACACTGTGTAAACCAGTAGTTAACTATGATATAAAGTTAACACTGGTCCTTTGTTAGTTGTAACAATTTAGATAAGAAAATCTTGTATTTCTCTCAAGATAGAAGCTAAGCCCTTTATCAACAAAGAGCCTAGCAATTTTGTAGCAAAACATTCTTATTTTTAATATAAAATTAAGTAAGTTTTGAAAGATTTGTGTTATTCATAGTTGCATATTTAATTTCTGTTTTAACACATCTTTCTACAAGATTTGATTTACATTGTTCACAACCATAAAAGATTCAAAAAAAGCATAAAACACAAAAACACATTCACCCCCCTCTATGTGTAATTCATTATCTAACACCCCGCATTCAACTTATGCCTCCACCCAAGGAGCGACTCTGGAAGGAGCAACCGAGGCACCGCCTCAAGGGACGAATACCCCGGCTCCTCAAGGGACGAATTCCCAATTTCAGCAGGTGCATGCACCTGTGAATTCTCGACCCATTAGATATGACTATTCAAATATTTGTGACCACTAACCCCCCTTATGGGATGCCCCTATACCCTGAGGTTGGAGGAAGTTGACATGCTAATCAGAGTGATGTACAAGGGAAAACACCCCCTATATTCCAGAGGACCAAGAGTTCTCTGGACATTACACTGAAAGAGACTCCGAATCTTCGGATGATGATGTAGCTCCAAGAAGGAGGCGTGCTGGTAAAGAACCAATGCCTGATGATAATTAGTGTCCCAGGAGCACCCAAGGGATGAATCCCCAAGAAGTGCTAGAGAGGATCAAGGCTCATGAAGCTAAGATCCAAAGGCTGAAGCGTGACCTAGAGGCGCATTTGACCCGAAGACCTCTACTTCATCCAAGACGGAGAGATCCTCCTCCAATCATAGACCTGAATGGTCCAATACCAAGAAGGGCCGTTGTCTCTAGGGCTGACCCAAGTGATCGTATGGCCCTAGGAGATCCTGACGATCCAACTCCATCATTTACTGAAGAAATAATGAATGCCCACATCTCAAGAAAGTTTAAGATGCCCACCATCAAAGCATATGATGGTACTAGAGATCCCGCTAATCATGTCAGAACATTCTCTAACGCACTATTGTTGCAGCCCATTAACAATGCTATTACTTGTCGGGCCTTTCCTCAAACCTCCGAATTCAATTGGGTCCTTCAGAGAATTAATTCAATCTTTTATCAAACAATTCATTAGTGGAAGAGTACATGAAAAAAGTTCAGCATCTCTCATGAGCATTGTGCAAGGAGCAAAGGAGTCCTTGAGAGATTATCTGAACCGTTTCACAATGGAAGCTTTGAAGGTCCCAGACCTTGATGACAAGGTGGTTATGATATCACTGCAACAGGGAACTAGGGACGAGTTCTTCAAGATGTCCTGGCCAAGCGCCCCCTGTTAGGACGAAAACACGTGCTAATATTACACGCAAGTATACACATTAGCAAGTAATATAAAATTAATTCTAGTTTGTTCCCATAGAGGCTAGTTTAGGTTAACTTCAATTAATGTACGTATGCAACAATGGTATGGTTTTTATTCAATGCTAAGATGATAACAAATTGAGATTATTTATAACTACGAGATTATACTAACTAATATTCACTAAGAAAATTAAGGTTAATTAACTTATATAACACAAACATGGGATTCTAACTTTATTAAATACTTTATTCAATAGCCTTTTTGTTCTTAACCATAGCATGCAATGATGATGACACTAATCAGATAACACAAAACTAGTAAACGCCAACTTTCGTTGTACGAATACCCTACTACCAGACATCCATAAAAGAAATAGAAGCTGAATAGACACCAATTATATTGAGACCCTACATGTATATATAATTTGACAACATAACAGTTTAATGCGCAAGTAATATATCATGATTACATAGGGCAAGTAAGATGGTTAAAATTACCTACGAATCATGCATATAAAATACATGAACCTATGCTAGCAATGCAAGTTCTAAACCCCTATATTCACTTTCGCTTCAATAGAGATTAGCACGCTATTTTATAAGTCACGACGCTCATAAGACCGATAAGCACAACCAATACTAGGATATGTTACAATGATCACACACTAAGGTATCGAAACAAAATAACTAAAGAAAACCATAAATAAATCTGTTAGAATCCCATGATAACGATTAGACTATAACCGAACTCATCATCACCGTGGGTTCTGATGAAAGCAATAAAATTGAATATTAAATAAAGTACGTTAACAAGAGTATAGGTTCAACAAAACAAGAAAACTAGCATCCAAGATTACAACTTAAAATAAAGAATCACAAGAATAAACTAGATCCTCTTCACCTTGGTTGAGTTTGTACTTCTAGGTCTTCTCGTGCCTCTCCTTAAGCTCTGGTACGTGCTTCTCATTAAAAATGACCTTAAGTTATCATTATATAGCAGCCCATGCAGATTTGAAGTCCAAAAAATCAGTTCCCTACTTGAAACGTGATTCTGAATTCTCGCCATGGCGCGGCCGCGCGCTTCATCAGTGCGGGCGCGCTGACCTTCTGGAAAAACTTCTGATTTTTTATTTTGTTTGCTGGTTTGAGATGGCGATCCACGAGCAAACATCCCTAGCACCTTCCTAACACCAATTTATCACCAAAGCAATGCTAAATCTCCTGATTCTTTCAACTATGCCTGAAATGTAAAAACACTACAAAACATATCAAATACACAAATAACTTGAGTACAAAACACCAATTCAAGTCTTTATAGGACGTTCTAAGTGGACATAAATGCCACTTAACACACCCCCAAACTTGAACCAATGATTGTCCTCAAGCATAAACAGACTCAAAGAACAAGAAATAAAAATGCATGAATGCAACTAATATGAATGCAACGATCCCATCAGATTAACTAAACAAACAAATGAGCAACATCTCAACAAATGCAGTTATTTTCACAAAGATCAATCAAATACTACAAATCAACTTACAAACTAGAAACGTGCGTGTGTGCAGATTCTTAATAGATATACTATTGCAACTAGATCAATAGTCATGACTCACTACTCATCAAGGCAATCACAAGGTTATAAATAGAATAAACGCTAAACTCAAAATGACTAACAACACTTCAATTCTTATATCGGAGTTATACACGGATTCATGCTTTTATTCATAACACATAACAACACAAATATGCTTATTTGACCGTGCAATGAGTGAGGTCCGTAAAAGACTTATACAATAATACCCATGTAACGAGCGTTAGGTTAGCGGATCCCAGACTATAAAAGCCTTGGGTCACTAGGCACAAAGTCCCCTAAGAACTTAATAACTCGAATATTAAAGAGCCCATTCGTGATCAATTATGCATTAACACATATCTTTTCTCTTTCTTTCTTTTTTTATATTTTTTTCCTTTTTTTTCAAAAATTTCTGAACGAGTGCGTTTCGCTCCATCTCATTCAACCCAAGACTACTCATATAAATATGTGCCAGCTACTAGCCATTTGACACCTAGCCACAACAACTAGCAATGAAATCCAATATTTTTCTCCATTTTTTTAAATATCCATGTTATTTTATCATTAAGAGAATATCCTAAATTCTAAATATAAACAAGTGACTAAACCTGGACAAACAAACAAAACATGACCATGATCTAGCACTCAAGCAACCTCTAAGACTTAGTGAATTTTTTATTGTTTCTACCATGCAAATCAACTCGATGGGACTCAACATCCTTTTATACGACATCACTACACTAACATCAATATCACAAATCAATCGGTAAAGTAATCTTAAGGGACCATGTTATAATGCACATGCAACTATATGCAACATACTAACATACAAAATAAAAAAAACTACCACATGGCAAATATGCAACTATATGAACTAAACTAACATGAATATGCAAACTATATGAGACTCACACATAACATATATTCCTTAACTACCGCCCCCAAACTTAAAATATTCACTGTCCTTAGTGAAGGTAATAGTAAGGAATCAGACATACCTACTCAGAATCAGGGTCATCACCCTCAACGGGTGGAATATCAGGAGTGTCAGGAGGCGGGTACACAGAATCCTCACCAAATACTGGCCACTAGATGTCAACACATGTGGCTCTGAATGCAGTCCCCAATGCTTGGGTAAGGTCCTGTGCAAACTGACTATGGATATCATGCATTGCATCTATTCTCCTCATCAAGCGCGAATACTGCGCTGAACTCAAACCAGCACTGCTCTCCACATCCTGCTGCTACCGCTACTGTAAAGAACGAGGCTCACCCATCGGCACTCTCCAAGCTGCTCTACGAGCTTGGGATGAACCACCGGCATATGTCTGATTTGCTGGCCGTCCACCTGACAAGTACTCATAAGAATAACCGAGCCCCTTCTCATTCGGCTTTCCACCGTACCACTCATGCATCACAGCTATAGTCGAGCTGTCAATCGGGACACTAAATATCTGCAGCTGCTCGTGTGCAGGCCAATGAACACCAACTATCGTGCACAACTTCGTCACAATCAACGCATACGGAATAACACCCGTAGTGCTCCCTCGCAAAAACCTCAAAATCTCCTGATAAATAATGGACCCCAAGTCCACATAATAATCCTGCTAAATTCCCTATAACAGCTTTGCCTGGTCCACCGTAACATCATGCACATGTGATGAAGGCATAATATTAGCACAAATAAACGAGTTCTATGCACGGGCATACCTGTTCATGCACGACGCAGGGAAAGTAGCATACTCGTTCGTAACCCTCTTGAGTTTCCAATGAGTCTCGGGGACGCAAAGAGTAGCAACGATTAAATCTAAGTCAAAATCTTCCCCTGTCTTCGTCACCCAATCTGTAACATCCGGGATATAGCGTATAATTATCTTTATCAATAAATGATTATTATGTGATTATAATATAAATTTTTGGTGAATTATCTGATGATTGATAACAATATTTGGATGTTTGTATATAATAAAATGTGAGTATGTTAATTTTGATATGTCCAGAATAAAATATAAATAGTTAAGGTATTTTTCTGGTAATTTTTGGAGTGTTATATGATTTTATAATGACATATGAATTTATTAATTATTTTCTGAATAATTACAAAAATGTTTTATAAAGCCGGGAATCATCCAACTTTAACCGTTTTTACGTTTTTACAACCCGAAACTCTTCCGAAAACTCCTTCCTAACCTAATCTGATAATTCTGGACATTTTTTGTGTTTTGACTTTTTGATCCGGATTACGGTTTGACCCGTACGCGTCCCGACGTACAATTTTTGATACGATAATCATTTCGATAAAGCAACAAAACCCGTATTCCCAAAAGACGTGATAATCTTACATTATTTTCGTATAAAACGTTTTATAAGAGGTCCGATTGGTAATTATCCAATACGGGTACTAAATCGGATCATTTTTGCAGTTACTTAGCAGCTAAGTAATTAATTTATTGATCCAAAATGATCCAATATTCCATAAATATATATAGCCCTTTTATTATTTCATTTTATTCGTATAATCATAATCAGTCAGTAGATTCCGGTGAAATACAGAGAAAACCCTAATAAAACGTTGCATTCTTGATAATCAAACCCACAAACGAGGGCGTTATCGAACTCCGATTCGGGCATGCAATATATCAAATCGAAGCTCTCGAAAAACTCTTTCTGAACCAATCAACTATTTTGGTGCATAAATCAAGGTATTTTTCTTATTTAATTATTTTATTTTGAACTAAATAAAGATTAAATTATGAAAATTTGTTCTTGATGTTATTGATATGATTTGATGATTTCATCGTGTAGATAATCTTTTTCTTGTCAATTTGGTATATTATACTTTAAAAATAGAGTTCAATAACACATAGTAAATAAGGTTTGATTTTCTGAAAATTCTCTAAAAAGTTGTTCTTGGTGTTTTTGAAGAGTTCTGAGTATCAAAATCAAATTTGAGGATGATGCAGATCTCAGTTTTTGAAGTATGAGTAAACAAAATGCTCAAATTTTCATGCTTTTTCTGTTTATGCCATCAAATAATTCGAACGATAGGTAAATTGTTAATTTCATAAATTAGGGTTTATGTTGAAATTTGGGGCTTTTTAATTTACGAATCGTTTGTTGATTTTGATGCTTAAATAAGCTTTGGTATCAAATTTGCAATTGAATGGTATAACTAATCGATGATTATAACCCCTGGAAGTAATAGATCGAGTTCTTTGTTTTTAGCCTTTTGTTTTTAATTTTCTGAATTTTGTGTTAATTGTTAAATGAATATAATTATGTGAAGAGATTGTGGTTGTCATAGGCTTCGATTTGATACCAGAATCATTAACTTTGGTTCGCTGTTTGTCCAAATCGGTATTTCACCGGAAAGTACGGAGTTCTTCTCGGATGTTTTTCAGAATCGATGAGGTACTCATCGATTGTTGTTGTTGTTGTTGGATTCGGAATTCTGGGAGTAACTAGACAGAATTAGGATCGAAAACCATGAATTTTTGTGTGGTTATGACCCCGAATTGGGACTGGGCTGCGAGTATTCCGGTGACCGGAAACCGGAGAAGCTCACCGGTTCCGGCGAGTGTTCTTCCCGGTTCCGGTCATCTTCCCCACTCAGTCTGTCATTTGATCCATTTTTGCAGCACTCCAAAAACATAAATTTGTTTCTAAATTTTTCCTTTTAAATTAATTCAAAAAAAATATTTATTAATTTTAAAAATTGTTTTTTTAAATTCAAAATAAATTTAGTTAATTATTAAAAATAATTAACTAAATTATTGTAAATTTCATAAAATTATTCTTTATTATTTTCAAAAAAAATAATAATCTAAATTTGATTTAATTATTTATAATTTATTTTAATCAATTATTTATGGATTTAATTAATTAATTAATTCATTTAATTAATTAATTAATTCTATAAATAGTTAAATAAAATGTAATTATTTATAATTAAGCGAAATAATGATTTAAAAATCATTTTGAACTTTTAAAAATTATACAGAAGTATTTAAAATTCAAGTAATATTATTATTAATTGAATTATTCCTATTTAATTCATAATAAATAGACCGTTCGTCCGTTTAATACGAAACGAACGCCTCTAGACTCAGAAAAATATCCCGCTTCCAATAAAAATATTTTTGAGACCTAAATTATTTCGTACCAAAAGGGCGTTTGTTTTATGAATCATTTCGGGTCGATTATTGATCGATAAAATACTCTTTTTGACCCGATTTTGATTCTAAACGTATCGAAACCTATCTTTTGACGATTCAACTTATGTGCTACATGAATTATGTGACTACGTGTTATATGAATAACATGATTACGTGCCTTATGTGTTTACGTGTTATGTGAATTATGAGTCTACGTATTTTTTAAGCATTATTTGATGGAGATGTGATCCTTATCTGTGATTATCGGGCGGGTTGACGATAAGGATAAATGTATAGACTAGACAATTATATGTTATCAGTTAATTGAATGGTATCTTTTATGATAGATACACGTAGTGCGAGGATTCAAAGTGAGACGGAGATTGTAAAAGTAAAGCCTGATTACGTATAGTAATAAAACGAGTGGATTTAGAATAGAGATAAACCTGAAATGGTGAATGATAAGAAAGGTCAAGTAGCCTGTCAATGGAAATACAGATACATCACGACTGGGTGATATGGTAGATAATTAAAGATCAAAGGGTTATCAATTGAGGCAAGTATTCTTAACCTTTTTTCTAAAATACTGCAAATATTTCTTCATTCTTATTCTAAGTTCAGAATAGTTAAATATTTTTATATTTCGCTGTAATTACTCTTAGTTATGCAAGTGCCTTTTTAATCTTGTTCCTTGATTATCGATTGATCTCTTGAGCAAATACCCATTCTTTCGGGTTATTTGCGAACCCTGAATTGGGTATTTTGAAATCAAAATGATTTGACATCAAAATACTCAACGGACTGGATGGTTACGATGAGGGCCAGTGATGAGCTGGACCCTAAGGGCCAGAGATGGATGGTCCCTTGATTATTAGGCCATAGTTTCTTGGGTACCCCATATGTTGGTTGGGTCTATGCAGTTGGGTATAGATATGTACTACATCCTGATTTTTCAGCAGGTTATAGTTCATATGTTGGTTTCTAGTGTCCAGTCTAATTTATTATTGATCGCATTAACGGCATTCCTTCTTGAATAGTTTGTAATTACAAAATCAAGCAAAGATTTGATTCAAAGGGATGAAACATTAAAACGTTCACTGTTCTTTTACAGAAAAATGTGATTTATGATTAAAGGCCAATGAGGGCCAACATTTTGTTCGCTCAACTATTTTAAATATATAAAGATGTTTTGAAATCATTCGACAATCATTTCCAGGAGTTTCTTTGATCTGATACCTGAAAACCATTTATGATACTTGCTGGGCATTTTTGGCTCACTCTTGCTTTGTGAACTCTTATTTCTTTCAGTATCAAATGAGGATAAAAGTGAATAGCTTTTAATAGACAACAAAAGTGGAGAGATCCCAGCTGAAGAAATTTGGAGGTGTCAGAGTTATCCATACGAGGAAATTAGTAATGGGGTAATGAAATTGTATTTAGACATTGTAATTTTAGAAGGTTAGATTCTTGTTTTATACCATAACCTGTTAGCGATCCAGAATAATGAGAGGTTGTCTGTATATTTGTTTAAATATACAAGTTTAAATTATTTAAAGTTATTTAGTGACACCTAATCCTGACCCCGGATTTGGGGGTGTCACAGTTGGTATCAGAGCTACAGGTTATTGGTCCCTGAAATAAGAATAGGTGGAAGTAAGATAGGATTGACAGGTCATATAAGATAAGGAAGACCCTAAGTATACTTATTTTGAGTTCGAGTTAAATATGAATTCAGTTTAACGGATCCGATATGGATTAGTAAGATAGGATATTGTTATGATAAGTGGAAGGCGAGTATATAGATGATATAGATATATTGAGTCCCCAGCTCATATGGTTGCGAAGAGTCGACAGCTCAACGGAGAATGGGTAAATTACCCTATTTTTATGTGATTTTAAAGAAGAAGGAGATTGATTCACGTGAGAACTTCGTATAAGAAAAGATAAGTGAGCTTCAGGATGATCCAACTTAGAATTATATAGTAGGACACGCTTCAAACTGGAGGTAATGAGTTGATTAAAGCTGACAAAGAGACAACGTCGCGAGTTTAAAGGCACCACTGTGGAAAAAAGGTTATTATCATTTTTCGGGTGCCGCTCAAGGAATGATATCTACCTTATTAGATATACTGAAGATTTATAAGAAGATACGACCTTATGTACGGATAGAACGTTGAGTTGCGTTAATCGGTTGTAACTACGACATCAAGGACGACGATGAAGATATCAAAGATAGTACCAGATGTTAGCATTGGAGTTAGAGTTACGAATAAAGTAATATGTAGCGGTAAATGAAGTTCTCGGTGACTAGCGAAGGCAAAATAAATTCAATAAAAAGCAGAAGAGATATTAAAGTGGATGAATCCTTATGTGGTCGTTTCCTCAATTAGGTATCTTATTATTCTAGTGTCCCATATTTTCAGATATTATTATTATTATTATTTGGAATTGTTTATGTAATTTTATGTGAATTTTAGTGTATTATCTGGTAATTGGAGTTGATGTTTTGGATGTTTATATATGATATTCTTTGAGTATTCTAATTTTTATATGTTTAGAATAAAATATGAACATGGGTTTTGTCAGCGGGTTATTACTTTGTTATTATGTATATGTGATTACTAGTGTATGTGATTGAATTGCGTGGTTAATTATTGGGTTGTATGATTTTATTTCACTTTAAAAAGTGATTTTACTTTAGTTTTATTTGCATAAATATTTGGAAGGTCTCTAAAATTGTTTTTATGGTTTTATAATTACAATAATTATTTTTGGGATTTTATAAAATTTAGAAATCAATATTTCATCCATTATTTAGCCCTGTATGATTTTCCGATTGCATGTATTTGTAAAATCTAGTGTATGTTCGGATTATTTTGAGAATTTTAAAATTATTTCAGGAATTTTTGGATTAATTTTACCCGCGCGTTGATTCATTAATTGATAAAAGCGGGTACAAAATTTCATTTCAGAAATTATTTTAAAATTTGAAAACATACGTTTTATTGAAATTCGAGATATTTATAAAATTTTATGATTATTTTGATAACGTTTTGATTAAGATTTATTCGTGAGTTATACCGTTAAAAATAGATTAAAGCGATGTATCGGGCTTGTAGTCAGTCAGAATATAAAATAAAACGAAAAGTATCCACTTATTTCGGACACGTGTCGTGTAATTGTTTTACAGTGGGGGTGAGTCTTTTGTTGGGGGTTTGTGCGGGTAAACATCAATCTCAATCTCTCCTCTCATGATATATCTTCCTTTAATCTCTCTCCCTCCTCTACCTCTCCGTTTCTCCGTTTCTTTCTTGGGTTCCCTACTTCTTGCAGTGGTTCGCCGTTTTCCTTTCTCGGCCGTTCTTTTTCGGTTGGTTTCATACCTTTTCAGTTCAATTTTGTGTGTATATATATATACTCATGTATGTATGTGCCCGTGTGTGTGATTCTATGTTGTGTGTGTGCGTGTGTTCTGAGCATGCGTGTGTAGTGTGTGTACATTATGGTTGCCGGAGTTTTGGCCGCCTGGGACTTTTCCTCCGGTGGTAGTTACCCTGTTCTTTCTTTTTGTTCCGTTCTTGCGCGTGAGGCGCGTGCATGAGTGTTGTGTTGTTTGATGTGACTGTTTGGTTCAATTGGGTTGTTTCCTGTTGGGCTTAACAATGGGGTTGAATTGTTTGGGCCTTCCCTGTTGGGCCGAATGGGAGTATTAGGCTTGGTTATTAAAATTTTAATCCCTTTTTTCTTTCTCTGCAGGAAAAATTAATGAGTATTATTTGTGAAATAAAATTTTCGTTGCGGGAAAAAAATATTCATCGGTATAATTTATTTGGGAACCCGTATTATATCGGGCGCCAATAAATTGTACCACCGTTGACGATGGACTTCGGTGAGTCAATGGTGGATGATGATGATGTATATCTGAGTCCTAATATTTTAAAATAAATAAAAAAAAAAACACAAATAGTAATAATTAATTAGTTTGAATCGTGATTGGGATTTGTGAAATGGATTTCAGTTATGATATCAGTTGAATTAATTGTTGGGTTATTTGTTGTTGATTTGACGTCGAATTGTTCAACGGGTAGGCCGATAAACAAAGGAGACGATGTCCGATTTTCGGGAAATTAATTCCGAAATTACGGGAATATAACCTATAATTATCGAAGACGTCGAACGAGGATATATAATTAAATTTTACGAAACCTAATTACATGTTGGGACAAGATATTTTATAAATAAATCTTTCGTCCGTTTAATACGAAACGAATGCCTCTAGACTCAGAAAAATATTTTGATTTCAATAAAAATACTTTTGAGACCTAATTTCTTTTATATTGAAAGGCCGTTTAATTTTTGAATCTTTCTGAGTTGATTTTTTATCGATAAATACTGTTATTGACCCGATTTCAGTTTTAAACGTACCGAGTCGAACCTTTTAAGGAACTGAGTCATATGTGATATGAATTATGTGATACGTGAGTTATGTGTTTATATGATATGTGAATTACATGTGTACGTAGGTCAAGAGTCTGGTGTTTGACTGTCTTCTTTATGTGCGGGCTATCGTATGGGTAGACATTAGGGTTTTGACGCGCAGTTCGTCGAGTTATTATCGTTTAAACAATTAAAATGTTATCTTCTAATTATAGATACGAGTCTTTCAAGATGATCAGGACCAGATGGAATGGGTGAAGAGTAGAGTTGAATAGTATGGAATCTTGGGTTGCAGCACTCTATGAGCAGCAGATCAGAGATTTAGCGCAGTAAAAGACGGTGATGCTTTGAGATGCCAGACTGAGATAAATGCGTCTATACGAGTGTGACTAACTACTAAATCCCAAAGGCAAGTATCCCTATCATCACTTATTGTTCAAGTGATATTTATTTTAAATTTTCTTATGCAAGTATTGTTTTCCCTATTCTCAGTTCAGAATAGATAAATGTTTTACCCATCGCTAAATGAAATGATTCTGTTTATGCAAGTATTCTTCTGCTATTCTATTTTCAGAATAACTAAGTGATTTTACTTATCAACTTACTGGATTTACAAATGTTTTGGATTTTGAGAAAAATGATTTGGTTGCAAATATTCCTGCCCAAGTGAATGGGGGAATAAAATTATTTCGGGTGTCTATTATTATGACCCCTTTTCAACAAAAGGTTTTAAGATTGGATCATAAATGCGTAAGTGACCGGGACAGACGGTCTATCGGAGGGCTATTTTTAAGTGTCATATGAAATATTATGACATAATTTTTTCCACAGGCAGGTGTATTGCCTTTTTATTTGAGTACTCGTGTTTTGGGGACATGTTTCTACGAATCATGACCTTGTGCTATCACATGGGCTGATCAACATGTGATAGTACATCCGTCGGAGAATGATCCCAATCTAAATTATCATATCATTTTTGATATTCATAGAATAAATGATTTATCAACTATTTCTGTTTTGGATAAAAGGTGAAATGCAGTTTTTATTCAGTTTCTGATTTATGTTGATACTTACTTTGTTATTAAACATCAAAGGTGTTATTAGTATAGATGATTGATGTTAACTTCAATATGGGATGTTGTGAGAATCAAAGTTCATATTGATATCTAATTTGATATGACGATAAAATAAGTATTAATTTCAAGAGTTTGGTTTGGAATAAAGTTTATGATTCAGTTCATAATCATTGTTTCATATACTTGTTGTTTAAGATATTTCCGTAAACACAGTTTTACTAGTTTTATTCTCGTCAAGATTCAAAGTATTGCTGAAGCATTTCGCTCAAAAATATCAAAATGGTTTTGTATACAATTAAGGAACCAATTCTGCGGTTCCTCAACTAAAATTTATGATTCAGCAATTATGATTTTTAAAGGTTCTGTTCTAGTGCAGACGTCAGTTTTATATCAAAAAGACCCTATATATGTTATAATGAACTTGCTGAGGATTTCTTCCGCTCATACTTGCCTGTTTTCAAATTTAACCTCTAGTGAGGATTAACTTGCGCTGTTTAGCTGCGTAATTCGAGGAAGCAAAGAAGAAGCGTTTGGAAGGTGATTGGTCCAGGGTTTGCGGGCTAGTGTAAGTTCTATTGTGTAAAGCTGTTTCTATTATATTGTGTTATATTTGTGTTATTTTATTTGGGCCTAGTATAATTCATTTCGAAGTTATACTAGTGGGTTTATTTTGAGTTGGAATTTATTGAAAAGAGTTTTAAAAGAAAGTGAAAAATTAGTTATGGGATTTGGATATCTTATTTCTAGAACTGTAACCTTAAAAGATCTTGGAGTAGTTTGGGGTCATAAATAATAATTATCTTCCGCTGGCATTTGTATATTGATTAAATAGGTTAATTTGGATTGAGGTTTCATAGTGACGACCAAATCCCTTGACCCCGGATTTGGGGGCGTTACATTTGTGGTTGAAGAAGAAAACAACCAAACTCATATAGTAAGGACGACCAGATGTTTGATTTTCAAAATTCTAAAATAAGTTTTCGAAGTAGATTTTCTTAACAGAATTTCTAAAAGATCTTTACACGAAATGAGTTTTAAAATTTTGGTTGTCAAAAAACTACTTGAGTTCCTGTTGTTATAAGTATTAGATTACCTGGAAGAATATTTGATCGAACTCAGTATTGTTAATTCAGAAGGCCAAGTAGAGCTGCTAATACGGAGAAGTTTAAAAAATTTCTCGAAAGGAAAGTGCAAACCTTGTCGAATAGTATCAACAATCGAATCAACGTGCAGAAATATTATTTATCCAATTTATAGAATTATTTAAGTTTAAACAGGTTCGTTGACCCAAGAAAAGCCGAGGAAGATCGAAGGAATCTCCCAGATGATTGAAGACGAATAATATTTCTATCGACTGAGTCGAGGCGTTGCAGGATGAATGGTTACGCTACGCGGCATAGAAGAAATTAGAAATTATGATTATAGATTCCGTAAGAATGCAATTGTGGTCGAATTACTAAAGTATTAAATATGGAAGCATGATGCTAAAAATAAAAGACTACATGGCAGGGATGAAGCAAGAAGTGACGACGACAAATCCAACAAGAAGATAATTACACTCAGATTGTTAAAACGTTAAAGGTATCTCCAGAAGATTTTCTGAATCTATCATCTGACGTGGATTTGGAATCTGTTACTCGAACGAGCCCTGAAAGTATGCATAAGCGCAACGTAGATAGGGACCAACGGTGTCATTCTTTTCCACGACTGCGTACACTCTTCTTGATTCTTGAATACGTGTGAGCTTTTCTCAGTAATAAATATATGAGACAAGAAGGAAAGAAAATTTATTTAATCCCTTCCAAATTATTTCTCTTCTCAAAATATTTCTCTTTGAGCGAGACAAGCAGTATTATGATGTGATGCTTTGTCGAAATGACGAAGAGTCTGGTGGGACACCACCTAATCATGTGATGTATGCCATATAGTATGAAAGACTGACCATCTTGAGTACTAATATGGTTGTATTATTCATATCTAAATCATCATTTATTCTTTCCTCTTCCATTATAACTTATTGATTTATGGATCCTTTCGATTTTTCCTTGTACTCTTATTCTTTACAAAAGTTTTTCAATCAGAATCATATACCGAAATTCTCTTCTTGTGTAAAGTCTACTCTTTGAACATTCTAAAAGAAGTTAAATATCCTCGTGTAGCGAATGGAATTACTTGTTAAGTATAAAGATGATTACAAGCCAATAAATGGTGGATATGTCTGTGCAAAGAAGAATCATTAGGTCAATAACGCGGTTGTCATGACGACATCAAATCAGAAGAAATCTGTATACGTGATATGTTTCAAGTCTAAGATTATGAGCGTGAATTAGAGTATTTAGAAAACTGTATGAGATAAATTAACCATAAAAATAAGCAAGTGAAGTTGTGTACACTAGACGGGGCAATCGATTGATGGAACAACAGAAGTAGATGAAGGAATTCTCAATGATGACCCAGACAAGCGATTAATACGTAAATAGGCGAAACATACTTCAATCACGGGGAGGTGTTTATCATGAAATTTCGAAATCAAAGAAATCTCGAGTACGATAAATCTCAAGTGTGTTCTTCAAGGAACTGTTAAGACTCCTAACCCAAGTAAGTTAGTTATGGTAAATTCAATACTTATAACTAGGCCAGTGAAGAAGGTTCCATATGAAAAGACGTAAATGAAGATGAATAAATGGTGATCTAATTGCGAAATCTTTTAAGATGTAACACTTTAGAACCAAATGAGTTTTCATAAATTACGATAGTGTAAATTGAGACCATGTGTTGATTATCAGAAATTAGACAAGTTAACTAATGAAAGATGCGCATATTCACAAGGGTAGAGGTTCTGTTTGATCAGATAAAAGATGCAGTATAAGTTCTTAAAAATATCCATATACAAGTATGAGCCGTGGAAAAATAAGATTAAAAGATTTCTATAGAACGAATTTATGAACAGGTATAAGTGATATAAATTGTTAATTAAGGAGCTTGATGATGAACTAGAAGAATACTGGAATAAGGTTTTTGAGAAATGGCAGAATAATTTTATATTCATTAATGGAGTTCTGAGATAGTTTAAAGAAATAAACGAAAGGTATGATTATATCCCTAGTTAGATAAAAAGATGTATGCTATGTTAGTTAGTAGTATATGTAGATTAGTATTATATGTTCTGAAGTATGGTGAAATAATGAGTTCATGATGGTGGATTGATTTGGTTGTTTGGTTAATTGTTGCTGTCGGCTTGAGTCCGATTGGTAGCCCATAATATAGAGGAGATGCTGCCCAAATTTTTAGAAATACCCTACCTTTAAAGTCAAAAGTATACTTTCGTGTGTTATTAATATTCTTGTTGATACTCCAAATGATTGCGATCTCAGTTCCTGAAAAAAGTGGTTGTAGCCAAACTAACTTTATATAATTGGTCTCTGATTTCATTTATCTAGCCATCTCTTGGTTCGATTGATTAAATTAAAAGAGTTAATGGGTTAATTTTACCAACTTATGGTCAGTTAGATGGAAATCGATTCCAATTAGATTAAGTCAAATTCTGATGTGATTTTCAGATCCGAAGTCAAAGCAATGAGAAATTTGGAGGAAGTAAGGACACCAGTAGAATTCAGAAGTTTAGCGGAATCAGCGTGATGTTATGGCAAGTGTGCGGGGCTTTAATTGGATAAATATGCCTTTATAATAGATAATATAATTAAAATGTTATTTGTACATGCAAGTGAGAAGAATGTTTTCAAGAACTCAAGGGTCAAGGTAAAGACCCAAGAGAGGGAAGGAAGAGAATGAAGAAGAGAGGTTGAATAAAGAAGAAATTGGAAACTACACCAATATGGATGTTGCTGGACGATTAAAGAAATTTTATCATCTGCAATAGAGTTTTATTAAAGAATTTGGAGGTATATCAATATAAAATGACAATGTAACAAAAAATATTATTCCAAAATACCGGAGAACTCATGAATAGAAGTATTTTATAGAAGCTGACAATGTTAGCATGCGAACTAAAGAGGGAGATGTTTTGATTATGCAGAAAAGACGATCTATAGCGAGCATAGACCTCAATAATTTGAAACATATCTTCAATGCGAACAAATCAAAAAACGTGACAGAGAATAGTTGGAGTGGATATGAAAGTTACACGATTAGTGATTATGTGAGTAAGATTAAGGAAGTAGCTGATAATGGGTTTTGATAATATAGTTCATAAGAATTCAAATATCTGTAGAAAGCTTTTATTCCAGTGTTAGTCACAGAATGGCTTATATCTAATAATAACCAAAATAATATAACTAGAAAGAAGGAATCACTTACGTTAAGAAGAGACAATGAGTCATGAGAATGGAGAACTTGGCTAGAAAGGAAAGTGGAATCAAAAGGATGATAAAGAAATGTTATAAGATTGTCCAGGATATAAGAAAGTTATGAACGTCAGGATGCCATAACTAATGTAGGGAATGAAGTGAGACACCTATATTTGGAGATAGGAAATTCATCCGAAGACTGCGATTAAGTAAGGAAATTTAAACGAAGGTATGGGTTGACATTGCATAAGAATGGAGATAGGAGGACATGTAAGTAAATGTCATATTTATTGAAGAATTAAAGACAGCATTAGAGTGTGAACCTATTACCGTAACCTTTTCAAAAATGAATATAGCTCGTTAAGGGGCGATATAGAGAATTACTTGAAAACCAAAGATAAAGCAAGCGTTATTTAAATTATTAAGGATAAGTTAACTAAACCCAACCATTCTTTTGTTAACAAATACTTTACCTGAGGAATAAGTTGATATTACTACAAGAAGATGGTGGCACATCGTCCTACCTAGGAATTAATTGTAAATGACCAATACTATTTGGGTAAAGATTTCACATAAATATATAGAATACGATGAATTATGTCAAACCAGAATAGTATATACCACTCCTAGATGAAAGAATGTTAAGTAAGGCAGAACTAAAAGAGAGGAATTTGGCTAAACATCGTTAACTTAAGGAATTCAAGTTATTCCAAGAATATGATGCAGGACATAAATGTCAAAGAAGACTTTCTGATAATATGACATAAAGAAAAAAAATAAACATTGTATGTGACTATATGTCATGGGAGAGCATTGTAGTTAGTTTCATATGAAGACTCCTTAGAACCAAAATAAAAGATAACATGGGTTAGAATATGCGGGTGATGCCTCCGGGTTAGTATATTTTCTTCTAAGTAATAAGGGACTTTCTTTTGGCAAATATACTCAATTGTGATTCAAGGAAATTAAGGTATGACGATAAGTTTGCGCGTGAACCATATCTAGTCGAGATTGTCTCGTTAATTTTAATTCTGGAGTAATTTTGAAAACGTTAGAAATCGAATATGCTATGGTTTCAGTATATCATTCGCAGGTGAATAAGAAGATCAAAGGAACGATTAAGGAACCTCGAATGTGATCAGAAGCGACTACAACACGGTTGATTGAACAAAGAGACATGTGGGAATGAAATTCAATAATCGGTAGCTATTGGAAACATTCATAAGAACGAATTACTAGAATTATATCAAAGGAACGATTAAGGAACCTCGAATGTGATCGGAAGCGACTACAACACGGTTGATTGAACAAAGAGACATGTGGGAATGAAATTCAATAATCGGTAGCTATTGGAAACATTCATAAGAACGAATTACTAGAATTAGAAAGAAAAAGAGAATTAAGATGCATTATGATGGTCCCTCCGAGATAGTAAATTAGGCAGGATAAGTGTAAATGAGTTGGCTTCACCGCCATATGTATAGCAGATTTATAAGATATTTATATGTGAATACTCAGGAAGAGTAATTTAGCTCCATTATTTATAGAAGATGGAGATTTGAGTTGACTTATTCGAGCAACAAATATAATATGATGTTAGTGAGAGGCTGTTGATGAATGATTAATATTGTACGTTAAAGTTATTAAAAGTTGTAAGGTTAAAAGATTCACCTGAGAAAATAAAAATGAGATACTTGAAAAGTATCAGTATTATTCTTTAGTGTGATTCTGAGGACATAATCCTTTTAAGGGGGGAAGAATGTAATATCCGGGACATAGCGTATAATTATCTTTATAAATAAATGATTATTATGTGATTATAATGTGAATTTTTGGTGAATTATCTAATGATTGATAATTATATTTGGATATTTGTATATAATAAAATATGAGTATGTTAATTTTGATATGTCCAGAATAAAATATAAATAGTTAAGATATTTTTCTGGTAATTTTTGGAGTGTTATATGATTTTATAACGACTTATGAATTTATTAATAATTTTCGAATAATTACAAAAATGTTTTATAAAGTCGGGAATCGCCTAATTTTAACCGTTTTTACAACCCGAAACTCTTCCGAAAACTCCTTCCTAACCTAATCTGGTAAATCCAGACATTTTTCGTGTTTTGACTTTTTCAATCCGGATTACGGTTTGACCCGTACGCGTCCCGACGAACAATTTTTGATACGATAATCATTTCGATAAAGCAACAAAACCCGTATTCCCAAAAGACAGGATAATCTTACATTATTTTCGTATAAAGCGTTTTATAAGAGGCCCGATTGGGATAATTATCCAATACGGGTATCAAATCGGATCGTTTTGGCAGTTACTTAGCGATTAAGTAACTAATTTATTGATCCAAAATGATCCAACATGATCCAATATTCCATAAATATATATAGCCCTTTTATTATGTCATTTTATTCGTATAATCATAATCAGTCAGTAGATTCCGGTGAAATACAGAGAAAACCCTAATAAAACGTTGCGTTCTTGATAATCAAACCACGAACGAGGGGGTTATCGAACTCCGATTCGGGCATGCAATATATCAAATTGAAGCTCTCGAAAAACTCTTTCTCAATCAATCAACTATTTTGGTGCAGAAATCAAGGTATTTTTCTTATTTAATTATATTATTTCAAATTAATTAAAGATTAAATTATGAAAATTTGTCCTTAATGTTATTGATATGATTTGATGATTCCATCGTGTAGATAATCTTGTTCTTGTCAATTTGGTATATTATACTTAAAAAATAGAGTTCAATAACACATAGTAATTAAGGTTTGATTTTCTGAAAATTCTCTAAAAAGATGTTCTTGGTATTCTTGAAGAGTTCTGAGAATCAAAATCAAATTTGAGGATGATGCAGATCTCAGTTTTTGAAGTATGAGTAACCAAAATGCTCAGATTTTCATGCTCTTTCTGTTTATCCCATCAAATAATTCAAACGATAGGTAAATTGTTAATTTCGTAAATTAGGGTTTATGTTGAAATTTGGGCCTTTTTGATTTACAAATCGTTTGTTGATTTTGATGCTTAAATAAGCTTTAGTATGGAATTTGCAATTGAATGGTATATCTAATCGAAGATTATAACCCCTGGAAGTAATAGATCGAGTTATTTGTTTTTAGCCATTTTGTTTTTAATTTTTTGAATTTTGTGTTAATTGTTAAATGAATATAATTATGTGAAGAGATTGTGGTTGTCATATGCTTCGATTAGATACCAGAATCGTTAACTTTGGTTCGCTGTTTGTCCGAATCGGTATTTCATCAGAAAGTACCGAGTTCTTCTCGGATGTTCGCCGGAATCGATGAGGTACTCATCGATTGTTATTTTTGTTATTGGATTTGGATTTCTGGGAGTAATTAGAGTGAATTAGGATCGAAAACCATGAATTTCTGTGTGGTTATGACTCCGGATTGGGCCTGGGCCGCGAGTATTCCGGTGACCGAAAACTGGAGAAGCTTACCGGTTCCGGCGAGTGTTCTTCCCGGTTCCGGTCATCTTCCCCACTCAGTCTGTCGTTTGATCCATTTTTGCAGCACTCCAAAAACATAAGTCTGTTTCTGAATTTTTCCTTTTAAATTAATTCAAAAAAAATATTTATTAATTTTAAAAATTGTTTTTTTAAATTCGAAATGAATATAGTTAATTATTAAAAATAATTGAGTAAATTATTGTAAATCCATAAAATTATTTTCTTTATTATTTTCAAAAAAAATAATAATCTAAATTTGATTTAATTATTTATAATTTATTTTAGTTAATTATTTATGGATTTAAATAATTAATTAATTCATTTAATTAATTAATTAATTCTATAAATAGTTAAATAAAATGTATTAATTTATAATTAAGCTAAATAATGATTTAAAAATCATTTTGAACTTTTAAAAATTATACAGAAGTATTTAAAAGTCAATTAATATTATTATTAATTGAATTATTCCTATTTAATTCATAATAAATAGACCGTTCGTCAGTTTAATAAGAAACGAACGCCTCTAGACTCAGAAAAATATCCCGCTTCTAATAAAAATATTTTCGAGACCTAAATTCTTTGGTATCAAAAGGGCGTTTGTTTTATGAATCATTTCGGGTCGATTAATGATCGATAAAATACTCTTTTTGACCCGATTTCGATTCTAAACGTATCGAGACCTATCTTTTGACGATTCAACTTATGTGCTACATGAATTATGTGACTACGAGTTATATGAATAACATGATTACGTGCCTTATGTGTTTACGTGTTATGTGAATTATGAGTCCACGTGTCTTTTAAGCATTATTTGATTGAGATGTGATCCTTATCTGTGATTATCGGGCGGGTAGACGATAAGGATAAACGTATAAACTAGATAATTATATGTTATTAGTTAATTAAATGGTATCTTTTATGATAGATACACGTAGTGCGAGGATTCAAAGCTATACAGAGATTGTAAAAGTAAAGCCTGATTACGTATAGTAATGAAACGAGTGGATTCAGAATAGAGATAAACCTGAAATGGTGAATGATAAGAAAGGTCAAGTAGCCTGTCAATGGAAATACAGATACATCATGACTGGGTGATATGGTAGATAGTTAAAGATCAAAGGGTTATCAATTGAGGCAAGTATTCCTAACCTTTCTTCTAAAATACTGCAAATATTTCTTCATTCATATTCTAAGTTGAGAATAGTTAAATGTTTTTATATTTCGCTGGAATTACTCTTAGTTATGCAAGTGCCTTTTTAATCTTGTTCCTTGATTATCGATTGATCTCTTGAGCAAATACCCATTCTTTTGGGTTATTTGCGAACCCTGAACTGGGATATTTTGAAATCAAAATGATTTGATATCAAAATACTCGACAGACTGGATGGTTACGATGAGGGCCAGTCATGAGCTGGACCCTAAGGTCCAGAGATGGCCGGTCCCTTGATTACTAGGCCATAGTTGCCTGGGTAACCCATATGTTGGTTGGGTCTATGCAGTTGGGTATAGATTCTCACTATATCCTGACTGATCAGCATGTTATAGTGCATATGTTGGTTTCTAGTGTCCAGTCTAATTTATTGTTGATTGCCATTAACGACATTCCTTCTTAAATAGTTTGTAATTACAAAATCAAACAAAGATTTGATTCAAAGGGATGAAACATTGAAACGTTCACTGTTCTTTTACAGAAAAATGCGATTTATGATTAAAGGCCAATGAGGGCCGACGTTTTGTTCGCTCAACTATTTTTAAATATATAAAGATGTTTTGAAATCATTCAACAATCATTTCCAGGAGTTTCTTTCATCTGATACCTGGAAACCATTTATGATACTTGTTGGGCATTTTGGGCTCACTCTTGCTTTGTGAACTCTTATTTCTTTCAGTATCAAATGAGGACAAAAGTGAATAGCTTTTAATAGACAAAAAAGTGGAGAGATCCCAGCTGAAGAAATTTGGAGGTGCAGAGTTACCCATATGAGGAAATTAGTAACGAGGTAATGAAATTGTATTTAAACATTGTAATTTTAGAAGGTTAGATTCTTGTTTCATACCATAACCTGTAAGCGATCCAGAATAATGAGGGGTTGTTTGTATATTTTTTTTTAATATACAGGTTTATATTATTTAAAGTAGTTTAGTGACACCCAATCCTGACCCCAAATTTGGGGGTGTCACACAATCATCCTGACCCTCCTGTCTCTCGGGTTGGTTAATCACCCGATGAATAGCATCCACAGTATAATCCACTGTTAATCCTCTAACCACAGAATAACCGTTCTTCTCCGCCTTCGCATTCGTGTAAAACTCGCGAACAACACTCATGGGAACAGCAGCGGGTGCCTTATAAAAAGCAACCCAACCCATCTCGAGAATCATCTCCAGCAACTTACCATCTCTCCCCGATGGTAGAAAACCTCGCTCCTTGGCTATGGGCTTCGAAAGCAGCCTCGTATACTCCGCCTCAGCCTCTGGAGTTGCAAACCTGGGCCTCACACTCCCAACACTAGAAGAATCGGTTATGCTGCTGCTAATATGGGTTCTTTTTCTCTTGGGTGCCATTGAAATCGAATGAGTTTGAGAGAAAAGATGTATGTAAGAGAGATTTGTGTATTTGAGAATTGATAAGTGATGGGGAAGATTTTGTATAAGTGTGTGTATATATAGGGTTAGGGATTAGAACTAGTTATAGAAAAGAAGTGGGAATTGATTGAGGGAATAATGGGAGTAATGGGATGATTGAAACTGATTTGGAAAGGGAAATATGGAAGGTGGGAGAGGGAAATTCGGGTATGAATTGATTTTTTGATTGTTTTTTTTCCAGGTCCACGAAGCCAGCGCGGCCGCCCCTCCTAGAAGTGCGGGTGCGCCGTGCTTCTGAAAAACCAGCATGGCCGCCCCGCATACCAGTGTGGGCACGCTCAGCTACTGTACTTACACTCGCATACCAGTGTGGGCACGCTCATCTACTGTACTTACAGCGCGGCCGCCCCGCTCTTCAGCGCGGGCGTGCCGTGCTTCTGGAGTTTAGACGTAAATTTTTCCTTTTTCTGATTTTTTTTTTCTTCTTCTTCTTTTCTTCTTCCTCTACCTACTATTATACAACAAACTTGGGTTGCCTCCGAAGTAGTGCTTGGTTTACGTCATTAGGTTGACGTAGAATCCCCAAGATCAAGTGGACAACAAAACGGCACTAACCACCTCATGGTTTGCCGTATCTCCATAGTAATGCTTCAACCTCTGTCCATTCACCTTGAATGTTTGGCCTGGATTATTCTAAAAAATCTCAACCACTCCATGTGGAAACACAGTTTTGATAAAAACGGCCCTGACCACCTTGACTTCAATTTTCTAGGAAAAAGACGGAGACGAGAGTTGAATAAAATAACTTGTTGCCCGACACAAAAGATTTAAGCACGAGACCCCTATCGTGCCACCTCTTAACTTTCTCCTTATACATTTTGTTGTTCTCATATGTTTGAAGCCGAAACTCGTCGAGTTCATTCAATTGAAGCATTCTTTTCTTAAAAGCTGCATCCATATCAAGGTTCAATTTCTTCGAAGCCCAATATGCTTTATGCTCTAGCTCCACAGGAAAATGACATCCCTTTCCATAAACCAACTGAAATGGTGACATGCCTAACGGAGTCTTATATGTAGTTTGATACACCCACACAGCTTCATCTAACTTCAAAAACCCATCCCTCCTTGATGGACATACAACGTTTTCTAGAATACACTTGATCTCTCTATTAGACACCTCAGCTTGACCATTTGTTTGAGGATGGTAGGTTGTAGTAATGCGATGATTCACATTATATCGATGCATCATAGCAGTGAACTTGCGATTGCAGAAATGCGATCCCTCGTCACTGATTATGACTCTTGGAGTTCCAAATCTTATGAATATCTATTATGAAGAAAATTAAGCACCTACCTTTGCATTATTCGTCGGCAAAGCCTTGACTTCCACCCATTTTGACACATAATCAACCGCCAATAAGATATACTGATTATTGCAAGATGAGACAAACGGCCCCATGAAGTCAATTCCCCAAACATCGAAGACCTCAAACTCGAGAAGCACATTAAGAGGCATCTCATCCCTCTTAGACATATTACCCACACGCTGGCAGCGATCACACTTCAATACGAATCGATGCGCATCCTTACACAATGTAGGCCATAAGAATCCTGCTTGAAAGATACGAGCTGTTTTCTTCTCTCCACCATAGTGGCCTCCATAAACAGTCGAATGACAGTCTTGCAAGCTACCCTCCATCTCGCTGTACAGAATACATCTCGTGATGATTTGGTCAGCTCCTTGCCTATACAGAAATGGCTCATCCCACATGTACCACTTTACCTCATGAAGAAACTTCTTCCTTTGAGCAAAAGACAAGCCTGAAGGCATAATGTTGCTCACAAGGTAGTTCACAATGTCTGCGAACCACGGTTCCTCCTCTTGCAACCCAAACAATTGCTCATCGGGAAATGTCTCATTAATCAATGTCTTATCCTGTGAAGTTGCACTTGGATCTTCTAACCGAGATAGATGATCAGCGACTTGATTCTCAGTACCTTTCATGTCCTTGGTCTCCAATTCAAATTCCTGAAGTAAAAGAATCCATCAAATCAATCTAGGCTTCGAGTCCTTCTTCAAGACAAGGTAGCCAAGAGCAGCGTGATCAGTGAAAACTGTCACTTTTGTTCCAAGCAAATAAGACCGAAACTTCTCAAAACCGTAGACAATGGCAAAGAGTTCTTTCTCAGTAGTAGTATAGTTTAGTTGAGCACCATTTAGGGTCTTACTAGCATAGTAGACCACATGAAATATGTTGTTCTTCCTTTGCCCAAGAACTGCTCCAACTGCATAGTCACTTGCATCGCACATCATCTCAAAGGGCTCATTCCAATCAGGTACAGTTATGATAGGTGTCGTGATTAAGATCTTCTTTAAAATCTCAAAAGCAGCTCGACACTCATCACCAAACTTGAAAGGGACATATTTCTCTAGAATATTGCACAAGGGTTTAGAGATTTTTGAGAAGTCCTTGATGAACCGCCTGTAGAAATTCGCATGGCCAAGAAAGCTACGGACTCCCTTAACAGAAATTAGTGGAGGAAGGTTTTTGATGACCCCCATAGACCTTTACTAGAGACCTTGTGCCCAACAATAATTCCCTGTTGCACCATAAAGTGACATTTCTTCCAGTTGAGAACCAGATTGGTCTCAACACACCTTTTAAAAACTGTACCAAGATTTTGCAAGCACTCATCAAAAGAATCTCCAAACAAGAGAAATCATCCATAAACACCTCCACATTCTGAACAATCATGTCAGAGAAAATGGCCATCATACATCTCTAAAATGTGGCAGGTGCACCACACAACCCAAAAGAAACTCTTAAGAAAGGCAAAAGTACCAAATGGACAAGTGAAGGTAGTCTTTTCCTGATCTTCTGGAGCGATACAGATCTGATTATAACCCGAATAGCCATCCAGAAGACAGTAGTATTCATGCACAACCAACCTATCAAGCATCTGATCAATGAATGAAAGAAGGAAGTGATCTTTCCTTGTGGCTTTGTTCAGCTTCCTGTTATCCATGCAAACTCTCCACCCCGTGACTGTTCGAGTAGGAATGAGCTCATTCTTCTCATTAGCAACAACTGTGATGCCTCCTTTCTTCAGCACACACTGAACTCGACTCACCCAAGAACTTTCAGAAATAGGATAGATGATCCCTGCATCTAGCCACTTGAGAATTTCCTTCTTCACAACCTCTTTCATTATCGGATTAAGCCTTCTTTGTTGCTCAACCGTTGGCTTACTTTCTTCCTCTAGCAGAATTTTACGCATATAATAAGAAGAGATGATTCCCTTTATATCTGCTATAGTCCATCCAATTACCAATTTGAACTCTCTCAAAATTCTTAAGAGGTTTTCCTCATCACCACCTGAAAGGTTAGATGCAATAATAACAGGAAAAGTAGATGCATCACCTAAAAAAGCATACCTTAAGTGTTCAGGAAATGGTTTAAGCTCGAGTGTAGGAGCTTCCTCAATAGAAGGCTTGAGACGCCCCTTAGCGTTTTTCAGTTCTGACATTCCAAGAGATTCAAAAGGCATATCCAACCTTCGCTTCCAAGGAGAAGCATTCAAATATTGCAACTACTCATCACCTTCATTATCTTCACTATCTGAATTCCCTAACAAGGCCTTCTCTAAGGCATCAGACCTTAGCATTTGATCAAGTTCTGAAGTAACCACAGATTCGACCAACTCCACTTTTAAGCACTCCTCATTATCAGTAGGGAATTTCATGGCATTGAACACATTGAAAGTCACATCCTGATCCAGCACTCGCATAGTGAGCTCACCCTTCTGAACATCAATCAAGGTTCGGCCAGTAGCCAAGAATGGTCTTCCCAAGATTATGGGAATTTTCTTATCCTCTTCGAAATCAAGAATTATAAAATCAGCAGGAAAGATGAGTTTGTCCACCTTAACCAAGACATCTTCCACAATGCCTTATGGATATATAATAGAGCGATCGGCCAACTACAAGGACATATAAGTAGGCTTTGGATCAGGTAAATCCAACTTATTGAAGATAGAAAAAGGCATCGGATTGATGCTAACTCCCAAATCACAAAAACACTTGTCGAACGACACATTTCCAATAGTGCAAGGAATAGTGAAGCTTCCAGGATCTTTAAGTTTCGGAGGAAACATCTATTGCAGTACATCACTGTATTCCTCCGTTAGAGCAATGGTCTCTAAGTCATCGAGCTTCACATTCTGAGAGAGAATACCTTTCATAAACTTTGCATAGCTAGGCATCTGTTCAAGAGATTCAGCAAAAGGTATGTTGATATTAAGTTTCTTGAACACCTCCAGAAACTTTGCAAACTGCTTATCCAACTTCTGCTTCTACAGCCTTCTAGGAAAAGGAGGTGGAGGATAGATCTATTTTCTCCTGTATTACCCTCGGGAGGAGTGTGTTCTGTAGTTTTCTTCCTTGGTTCCACTTCTGCTTCCTTCTACGCTTCTTCTTCAGCCACCTCTTCATCTTCCAAAACTTGAGCTTTTTCTGGATTTCCGACCCTTACATACCTCAATGTAATTGCCTTAACCTGCTCCTTAACATCCTTCTTTCCTGGAACTTCTCTGTCACTAGGTAGTGTACCAGGTTGATGATTCAGCAAGGCATTGGCAATCTGCCCAATTTGATTTTCCAAGGTCTTAATAGAAACCGCTTGGCTCTTGCACATGAGCCTCAACTCCTCCAGTTCAGATTTTTCATTAGCTTGATTTGTACCTCCATGTGGTAACTGCTGAAGTTGGAGTTGTTATCTTGGAGCATATTGCGGTTGTTGAAAACCAGGAGGGTTGTACTATTTTGCTACACACTGCTGATAAGGCTACGGCACCCCATTCTGAGTGTTGCTCCAGCTGAAATTAGGATGATTACGGTTGTTGGGATGATAATTGGTTGGAACTGGGTGCTGCGACCTTTGAAAGTTGCTCACAAACTGAGCTAATTCACTAGAAATAGCACACTGCTCCGTCTCATGGGCACGAACACAAAGCTCACAGACACTAGTGATCTGATTAACTCCATAATTAGCCAAAAAATCCACCTTCATCGTTAAAGCCTTAAGATGAGCAGCTATAGCAGTAACTGCATCCACCTTTAGAATTCCTGCTACCTTGCCTTGAGTCAGTCTCTGAGAAGGGTTCTGGTATTCATTAACATCAATCAGTTCAATCAACTCATAAGCTTCATCATAGCTCTTAGCCCATAAGGCTCCACCTGATGCTGCATCGAGCATGGGTCTAGACTGTGCTCCCAAGCCATTATAAAAGCAGTTAATGATCATCCAGTGAGGCGTCCCATGATGAGGACATTTTCTAAGCATCTCCTTATAACGATCCCAAGCTTCACACAAAGACTCTCCTGATTGCTACGCAAACTGAGTAAGAGCATTTCTGATTGCAGCAGTCTTCGCCATAGGAAAGAACTTAGTAAGGAAACTTTGAGCAAGATCTTCCCACTTAGTGATTGAGCCTGGTTGTAGAGAATGCAACCAACACTTAGCTTTATCCCTCAAAGAGAATGGGAAAAGCCTTAGCTTTATAGCATCTTCAGACACATTGTTGAATTTGAAAGTGTCACAGATCTCGATGAAATCTCTAATATGCATGTTGGGATCTTCTGTCGGAGAACCCCCAAACTGAACCGAGTTCTGCACCATCTGAATTGTGCTAGCCGTGATTCCAAAAGTATTAGCCGCGATGGCTGGTATGACAATGCTAGATTGAATATCATTGATCTTCGGCTGAGAATAGTCCATTAAAGCCTTTGTATTTGCTTCTGGCTCCCATTGCAATAAGAGATTCATCTTCAACTATTTCCTCCTCTGCTTTATCCAGTGTTCTCTTTCGAAGCTGAGAACGCGTTAGCATACACGCTCTCTAGAGTTCCTGAAAAAGTAACAACAAAAAAGTAAGTAAAATATCCGAGTCAATGAACTTTAAAGACCACTGATGTCAAGCACATAAACTAAAAATTAACACCGAGTCCCCTGAAGTGGTGTCAAAAACTTGTTAGGAAGAAAACACGCGCTAATATTACACGCAAGTATACTTGTTCGCAAGTAATATAGAATCATTTCTAGTTCTTTCGCACAGAATCTGGTTTAGTTTAATTTCAATCAATGTACTTATGCAACAATGGTATGGTTATTATTCAATGCTAAGATGATAACAAATTGAGATTATTTATAACTACGAGATTATACTAACTAATATTCACTAAGAGAATTAAGGTTGATTAACTTATATAACACAAACATGGGATTCTAACTTCATTAAATACTTTATTCAATAGCCTTTTTATTCTTAACCTTAGCATGCAATGGTGATGACACTAATTAGATAACAGAAACTAGTAAAGCCCAACTTTCGTTGTACGAATACCCTACTACCAGACATCCACAAAAGAGATAGAAGCTGAATATATACCAATTATATTGAGACCCTATATGTCTATCGAATTTGACAACATAACGGTTTAATGCACAGGTTATCTATCATGATTACATAGGGAAGGTAAGATGGTTAAAATTACCTACGAATCATGCATATCAAATACATGAACCTATGCTAGCATGGCAAGTTCTAAACCCCTATATTCACTTTTGCTTCAATAGAGATTAACACGCTATCTTATAAGTTCACGACGCTCATAAGACGAATAAGCACAACCAATACTAGGATATCATACAATCACCACACACTAAGGTATCGAAACAAATTACCTAAAGAAATCCATAAATAAATCCGTTAGAACCCCACGATAATGATTAGCCCATAACCGAACTCATCATCACCGTGGGTTCCGATGAAAGCATGGTATAATAAACCAAGTCTTTGTAAAACTGAACATTAAACAAAGTACATTAACAAGAGTATAGGTTCAACAAAACAAGAAAACTAGCATCCAAGATTACAACTTAAAGCAAAGAATCAAAATAATAAACTAGATCCTCTTCGCCTTGGTTGAGTTTGTGCTTCTAGGTCTCCTTATGCCTCTCCTTAAGCTCCGGTACGTGCTTCTTATTAAAAATGACCTTAAATTATCATTATATAGCAGCCCATGCATATTAAAAGTCCAGAAAATCAGTTATCTACTTGAAATAGGATTCTGAATTCTCACCCTGGTGCGGGCGCACACTTCATCAGCACGGGCACGCTGTCTTCCTGCCAACCCGGCGCAACCGCGCGCTTTATAGCGCGGGCGCGCTGACCTTCTGGAAAAACTTCTTATTTTTATTTTCTTTGCTGGTTTGAGATGGCAATCCACGAGCAAACATACCTAGCACCTTCCTAACACCAATTTAGCACCAAAGCAATGCTAAATCTCATGATTTTTTCAAGTATGCCTGAAATGCAAAAACAGTACAAAACACATCAAATACACAAATAACTTGAGTACAAAACACCAATTCAAGTCTTTATAGGACGTTCTAAGTGGACATAAATGCCACTTAACACCCCCTGAAAGCATATTACAGCTCCAAGATAGGGCCGGGAAGTATATCATAGTGGAGGAAAGCATGAGGAAGACGGTGGTAAACAATGAGCCCGCTGGAGGCAAGAAGCGAAAGACTGATCTAGAATATAAAGACAAGGACAAGTATCCTATAACTGAGCAAAATTCTGATTTAACCCTAAAGAAGGGAGGACCTGGACAAAAGTTCACCGAATATGCTAAACTAAATGCTCCAAAAAGTCAGATCTTGATGGAAATCGAGAAAGATAGAGATGTTCGTTGGCCCAAACCCTTGAAGGATGATCCTGCTAAGGTAGATAGAAGCAAATATTGTAGATTTCACAAGGATGCTGGTCATGACACTGATGAGTGCCGATAACTGAAGGATAAGATTGAATTCCTCATTCGAAAATGAAGGCAAAGTAAGTATACTATAGACGGAGGAGATAGGAATAATAATGGAAGAAGGAACTTCGATGATCGTAAAAGGGATCAGGATGATCAGGGGCGAAACCCCCAACCCAGGGGACCGGTGATAAACGAAATCTTTGGAGAACCACGACCCCGAGGGCCAGTGATAAATACAATCTTTGGAGGACTGACTGCTGTTGGTTTATCTGCAAACTCGAGGAAACCACATCATAGAGAAGTTATGCATATTGTTGGAGAAGCCCTAAAAAGGGCTAGGACAGGAGTAACAATGACTTTCGATGGTTTTGATTTAGAGGGTGTCAAATTTCCTCATGACGATCCTCTGGTCATAACATCGATAATAGGGAACATCCCGGTGAAGAGAGTCCTTATAGACAATGAAGCCTCGGTGGACATCTTACTTCATGATACCTTTATAAGGATGGGATGCAATGATTCTCAATTAACCCCAACTGATATGCCAATATATAGTTTCGTTAGAGTCGAGTGCCCCGTGGAAGGGATAATTAAGTTCCCTCTGACTATAGGTCAGGAACCAAGACAAGCAACACAGATGTTGGACTTTGTATTGGTAAAGGCTGGATCAACTTACAATGCAATCATGGGAAGAACGGGAATACATGCTTTCAAGGAAGTCCCCTCTTCTTACCATTTTGTGATGAAGTTTCCCACCCGGAACAGGATTGGAGAAGAGAGTGGAGATCAAAAGATGGCAAGGAGTTATTATGTAGCCTCATTTAGGGCTGATGGAGTTGGGGGGCAGGTTTTGCCTATTGAAGATCTGGATATTCATGAGAATGATGAGAAAAGGGGGAACCAACGGAAGACTTGATTCTGATCCCTTTGGCTCCCGAGGATTCTGAGAAAGTAACTTTCATTGGAGCATCACTAGAGGAGCCCCTTAGAGGGAAGTTGGTGAGGTTTATACAAGAAAATAGTGACGTATTTGCATGGTCAGCAGCTGATATGCCTGGCATAGACCCCGAACTGATTACTCACAAGTTGAACGTAGATCTTAATAGAAACACCGTGAAGCAAAAGAAATGGAGTTTTTCCCCTGAGAGGAAGGAGGCAATCAATCAAGAAGTAGAGAAGCTCTTAGAGGATGGTTTCATTAAAGAGATACAGTTTCTGGAATGGTTAGCAAACCCTGTAATGGTAAAGAAGGCTAATGGAAAATGGAGAACATGCGTGGATTTTACTGATCTGAATAATGCATGCCCAAAGGATTGTTTCCCGCTGCTAAGGATAAATACATTGATAGATGCGACCGCTGGTCACGAGATGCTGAGTTTTATAGATGGATTCAGTGGATACAATCAAATCAAGATGCATAAGGATGACATCCCAAAGGTATCATTCATCATTGACTTTGGTGTTTTTTGTTATCTTGTTATGGCGTTTGGTCTCAAGAATGCAGGAGCTACCTATCAAAGGTTAGTGAATAAAATCTTTATAGATCTTATTGGGAAAACAATGGAAGTATATGTAGATGACATGTTAGTTAAGAGTCTTGTGACGACTGACCATATAACCCATTTGAGGGAAGCCTTTGAGGTCCCGAGATACCACAAAATGAAGTTAAATCCTGCAAAGTGTGCTTTCAGAGTGGGATCAGGAAAATTCTTGGGATTGATGGTCTCCAAGAGAGGAATCGAGGCAAATCCTGATAAGATTAAGGCCATTTTGGACATGGAACCTCCAAAGACTATCAAAGATGTTCAAAAGCTCACTGGAAGGGTTGCTACCTTAGGACAATTTATCTCCAAATCTGGAGACAAGTGCCTGCCTTTCTTTAAATCCCCGAAGAAAATACAAGATTTTATATGGACTAATGAAAGCCATGAAGCATTCGAAGGATTACGGAAATATATGGTCCAAGCCCTGTTATTGGCCAAACCAGACCTGAACGAGACTTTGTACTTGTATTTGGCCGTTTCAGAAAATGCATTGAGCGCTGTGTTGGTTAAGGAGGAACTTAGAGTCTAGAAACTCATATACTATGTCAGTAAGATTTTGCATGGAGCCGAGTTGAATAATTCGATTATTGAAAAGTTTGCTTTAGCCCTGGTGATGGCCTTAAGGAAGTTTCGTCCTTACTTCCTAGCTCATAAAATTGAGGTGCTAATGAATCAGCCTTTGAGAAACATTATCCACATACCTAAAACCAGTGGGAGGTTGATTAAATAGGCCATTGAGTTGGGAGAATTTGACATAAAGTATAAGCCGTGAATAGTGATAAAAGCCTAGGCCTTGGCTGACTTCGTGGTTTAATGTACCATCCCTAACCAAGAAGTCGGGGGCAGGAAGATACTGAACCTCAGGGTAGGGAGGATAATAAAGGAAGACAGAACAAGGACAAGGAATTTTGGGTTCTCTATTTTGATGGAGCATCAAAAACAAATTCCAGTGGAGCTGGGCTAGTTTTACAAAGCCCAGATGGATTCTTGATTGACTATGCTATGAAGTTAGACTTCCCAACCACAAATAATAAAGTTGAGTATGAAGCTCTGATAGCTGGTGTAATAACCCCAAAAATTTTTAACTTTTTGTAACCCTTATGAATAGTGATTTTGCTGATTATGCTGAATAAGAAAACTTTTCATGCCACACTTTGTAGGGGTTCTTTTATTGATATTCTGAGATCTTATTAGTATTCTATATGGTATATAAGTGTATGTAAAGATCGTCCGAATCCAAATTCGAACATTTTGATTTTTCCCGAAAATCCACCAGATACAGAAAGAATTGAGTATAAGGTAACATGATTAAAAGGATTTTAATTCAAGGATTATAAGAGAGGATTATAAAAGGAATAAAAAATATTGAGAAAGGTTTAGGGGAACCCAAGTAATAAGATCCCGGGTATGATTCCTCAAACAATAAACGGGAACGAAAGTTAAGCGAACCGTATAACAGATCATCGGTCATTAGCCAAATAATTAGGGGTTAATCAAAGAGGTTAATGGATGATGATGTCATCACACCAACAAGAGGAATACAAGTGTAACAAGATGACATAAGCAGATGACATGAGCATGACAAAGTGGGAAGGATTGGTTGGTTGATTGTGAGCCACATAATTTTTACCATGGTAACAATTTAATTAAAAAACAAAAGGGTAACAACCAAGCCAAGGCAAAACAAATCACAAAACACAAATTCATTTTCATTTCCAAGCAAGAAGCTCTCGGCTTCTTTCTTTTTTCAAAGAAAAGAAAATCCAAATTCAAGTTCCAAGCATTGTTAAATGGTGAGGTAATTATCCAAGATTCCCTGTACATAGATATAGCTATCCTATGAATCTAAGCTTCCATTTCCTTCACAATCTCTTCCAATAATTCATGGAAGAAGAGGGTGAATAGTGTTTTCAAGAACTTGAAATTTTGATCTTGTGTTTTTGTTTAGATAAAGCTTTAGTAAGGATTTCCAAGGGTTGTTTCAAGCTCCTTAGTTACTTTTACTCAACAAGGAAGGTATAATCTCATACCCTAGCCCTAATTTTGTATATTTATAGTTTTTATGATTGATATGGTTCATGAGAAGTATGATTCTTGTATATTTAGAGTTTGGATGGATTTGTAATGAGTTTGAGTTGTAAATCTTGGATTATTGGTTAATGAACTTAAGTATAGCTTTAGTTCATGTTTAGGGGTAGTATAAATTGGAAAATCTTGAGATGTTGGGACTGTTTTAATGAAGTATGGATGGATTTTGGTTGTGTTGTTGATCGTGGGTTGATTGTGGATTGATTTGGAGTAGTATAAATTTGGTAATCGCGTAAACATAGCCGTCGTAATGCCCGATTTACCTTAGACTGCTTTTGTTCTTAACATCAGGACCCGTGAACTCACTGTTAGGTTTTGACCATTGCCATTATTAGATAGTTCATGTTACGAGCTTCGTTTTGATATGTGGTTCGCTTGAATCCGATGTACGGTTTAGGAGAAACAACCGTTTTAAGTAACAGCATTTCGTGAACGAACCATTACCCCTCGCCTTACTTTGAAACCTTGGTTAAGGTCCTTAAATGACTAATTGGAGTATGAAACAATTATGTAAAGTGGATTAGGAAGTTGGTAGGGTATCGCGAAAGAATCATCTTAAAATTCTTAATGGTTAATTTATTAAAAATGGTGGAACCGAGGGTACTCGAGCGACTTAAGTGAATCGTTAAACGCAAAAGCGAACGTTAGGGTCTAATTGGTTAAAGTATAGATTCTTAAGTGACTTTGGTTTAATTGCAACTTATATGTTGTTTATAGGTTACCAGACTCGTCCCAAGCCTTTTACCACCCCCAGTCGCTCAGGCAAGTTTTCTACCCGTTATACTGTTGTTGTGATGTATATATGTATATGCATTATCTTGAGATAGATGCATGATGGTTATTAGCAAAATCTTGCGATATATTGGAGCATGCTGATATGGTTTATATGCATGCCTGTTTCATAGTATTGATATCTAACTGTTGATTCCAATGCTTATAGTTGCATAATACCTATGCTAGAGATAAGCAGTAATTGCGTATACCCTTAGTATAGGGGACCCAAAGGCGAACATTTTCTAAACCGGGAGTCGATGTTCCCGAGTATATAATATACATATATTTATATATATATATATATTGATATAGTTTTCAAAACTATTAATCGAATAAGGTTTATTCGATAACTTTATTTTATTTAATGAATATTATTTTGAATATTCATTCAAGGACTTATGACTCCACTTACTTTATTTAATGAATATTATTTTGAATATTCATTCGAGGACTTATGACTCTGCTTATTTTATTAAATAATATTCTTTATTTTATTAAAGAATAATGTTTCGATAATCAAACTTATTTTCGATTATTCCAATAAAGATCGTACTTTCGTATAAGTATATCTTTGGTTATTTATTATTCATTTCAAGTATGAGTTTTAAAACTTCTACTTCAATTACTTTTATAAAGATTATCATTTATGGGAATATTATTTAAATAATAATATTCAGATATTTTCTAATATATCGGGACTAATTTATTTCATTAAATCAACATTACTCCAAACATTCTTAAAAATGTTTTCGAATCTTCAAAATGATTTTTAAAAAGTTAGGGCGGATCCCAAAACTCATTTTTATATTTAAGATCTTCCTTTCGAAGGGGATTTAAATACTCGCTCAAAACCTGAGGGATCCGGCTCTGTGGTGTATTTTACATTTGCAACGAGGTTGCTATTTTAAGAAAACATCTTGATTACTTGCCCATCGTTCGGGAAGTATGTTCATCTATTTGAGTCGGCATAAGCAACATGGTCTCAGTGGGCGTCCATGAAAGTGTAAGTGGCTCAGTGGGAGTCCATCGATGCGTAAGTGGCTGAGTGGCAGTCCAGCATAGGTCCTAATGTGGCCAGGGTGATGACCAGTGGGGAATTCGTCTATCTACTAGTAGAAAAGGTTACTTATTGGTATCTTTTCCTGATCAGCAAGATATCAGGTTTATGCCAAGGTTTTCTCCTTTCCAAATTCATTGGATATTACAACTCTGTTTATAATTTTCATAACAGAGGTTTTCAAGGAGTGTATGAAATGTATATATATAGGTGTATATATATGTATCGGAAATTAATGAAGTATCTCGTAACTTCATTATTTATAATGATATTTCAAGGATTGAATCCATTCAAATCTTATCTTGTAGTCTCATCTATGTGATGAACTTTTGAAACGGATTATACCTTGAACGGTGGTAGTTCAAGTAGTATTCGGAAAAAATATAAGTATATTGGAGTATCTTGTAACTTCATCTTTTAAACTTATATCTAGTAAATGATTATCTTATGCATGTCAAAGATTTTCAGAAAAACGTTGAGACAAGGTTAGATATATGAGATCACCTTGCAACGATATTTTTTTATACAGTTATAAACTGGAACTCTGTGTATATTATACATGTCAGAGGATTTCAAAGATTGTGAAAAGTATATATGTATATATATACTGAATATTTTGCGACTTGGTCGCGTTAAGATAACAAACTTGGTTCATTTCTTCTTGACCAAGACTTCCATGAGTACTATGAGAATGCTCATATATTGTTAATTATTATACATATTATTTCGGTGGGCTTGTTGCTCACCCTTGCTTTCTTCTTTCATCACACAATAACAGATAGAAAAGATGAACATGACCAATCTCCCAATTCGCAAGCGGTTAGGAAACGTTCCGCAGTTTTCTGGAGGCGTTGATGCCGCAGTAGCTGAGGTAGGAATTACCAATAGGCTAGGCTTTCAACTTTTGATGCACCAGACTTATGTATCTATATGAATTGTAATAATGGCAAGGAAATGTAAATTTATTCAGAAACCCTTTTGTGGTATAATGACTTATAATTGTGGAATAAAATGACTTGTGTTATTTTTGGTATTCATCTCTAAGACTATAACTTGTAGGTGTGTGTGTGTATATTGTGGGGTCACAGTACGTAGTAGTTGGTTGACTGTTAAGATTAAGTATTGATAAGGGAAATGAAACTCGTGACAACACGAATCCCCAACCCCGGATTTGGGGGTGTTATAGCTGGCCTTGGCCTAGCAGGGACATTGAAGATCAAGAACTTGAAAGTATGTGGAGATTCGAAGCTTGTCATATCTTAGGTCAAAGGGGAATTTGAAGTAAGGGATGAAACCATGGCAAGGTATGTGCGCCTAGTAAGGGCCGTGATGACTCAGTTCGATGAATGCCATGTTAAGCACATTCCAAGAGAGAAAAATGCTAAGGCAGATGCATTATCTAAGTTCGCCTCATCAGAGATAGAGAAAAGTTTAAGGAGTGTGTACTTTCGCATTTTGAAAACACGAAGCATTGATGTTAAGCTTGTTACCCCTATAGGGCTGGGAACATCACAGATAGATCATATTAAGGCCCATATTCAAACTGGTTGGCTCCCGAATGATGTGAGTGAAGCCCAAAAGTTAGTCGTACGAGCAATGAGGTATTCCTTAATTGACGGAATTTTGTATAAAAGATCTTTTGTAGTGCCATATTTTAGATGTCTCAGGCCAGATGAGGCTCGAATTGCTCTAGAGGAAGTACACGAGGGCATATATGGCCAACACTTGGTGGGTAGGGCCTTAGCTCACAAAATCACCTGCTTAGGCTTATATTGGACAGAAATGATGACTGACGCCAAGAAATATGTGAAGAGATGTGATCGTTATTAGAAAGATGCCCCTGTAATAAGGCAACCTCCAGATATGCTGACTTCCATAAACTCGCCAATCCCATTTGCTATGTGGGGGATGGATATTCTTGGACCTTTCCCCATGGGAACTACTTAAAGGAAGTTCTTGATCATAGCAATTGATTATTTTACCAAATGTGTTGAAGCTAAGCCTCTGGCAAAGATTACGACTAAGCAAGTCGCTCAGTTCTTATGGGAGAACATTATATGCAGATACAGGATTTCCTGAATCTTGGTAACTGACAATGGAACACAATTCAATAATGAAGAGTTCAGAAAGTATTGTGAAGCGAATGAAATTGACTTGAGATTCACTTCTATTTCTCACCCCAAGCTAATGGGCAAGCAGAGGTTGCAAATCGGATCATTCTAGATGGGTTAAAGAAAAGAATTGAAAAGTCCAGAAATAATTGGGTGGATGAAATACTACCAATACTTTGGGCCTACATAACTACATGTAGAGTCACAATAGGAGCAACGCCTTTCATGTTAGCATACGGAGCAGAAGCAGTTGTACCAGTAGAAATATCAAATTCGTCCCCAAGGATCCAAGCATTTAACGGTGAGGAAAATGAGGAAGGGGAAAGTTTTGCCCTAGACTTGATAGATGAAGTACGAGATGCAGCACATGCAAAGATCGTAGAATATCAGAAAAATCATCCTTTTACTACAACCTGAGGGTGAAGGAGAGGTTTTTTAGGCAGGGGGATTTGGTCCTAAGGAAGCTGGAAGCTTCTGAAGTAGGGCAGAAAGGAAAACTTGCCCCAAATTGGGAAGGGCCATACAAGGTTAAGAGCGTTCAAGGAAGAGGGTCTTACAAATTGGAGAGCATGGATGGGGAATAAGTACCTCGAACTTGGCATGCTCAAAACCTGAAAGTTTACTACCTATAGCTAGTACTTACTATAGTGGTAATAAGGTTCAAAAGCACCTTGAAGCTTTGATTGCTTAGGATTTTATATCTCACTTTTAGTAGGATTTATATTATAGTTTGTGATTATCAGGGTTGGACCCATTTTATATAAGGTTTTGGAAAACCAGGTTATATATTCTTAAGTTGAAATTATTTCAAACTTTGGATATCCAAGTTATGATAATTCTTTGCTTGCTTTAGTAAATTTCTTGCTTTGATAACAAAAGAAAGAAAGTTCAAGAATTCTTCTATTATAGGAATGCCATGAGCGGCATTTTCAAGACTATCATATCTGTCTATTTTTCGGTCTTGTTTCAAATATTCAATGCATGACTCTGCGTAGTTCAAGTTCTTAATCATCCTCCTTAAAAATATAACACTTTGAAAGTGTTAAGAAACTTGAAGGGAAGGCTATGAAAAAATAAAGGAAATAACATAAATAAAACCCTGAAGGGTAACAAAGTCAGAATACGATAAATTAATACAAAGAAGGTCACGATTGGCTAATAAGAAAATGGAAACTAGTCTAAGTCCTTAAACAAATCATTATCGTTCCCCCCATTACTAGTAATAGGGGGAGGGAGAACAGGCTCGTCTTCAGTAGGAGTAACATCCTGTTAGGTCACACACACACTGTAGAGGGGGTGAATACAGTGTATAGTACACTCAAATCAAACTTTAAGAACTTAAGTAACAGAAAACAAACTTTATTGAAACAATAAACTCTGTTACAGTATGGAACTGTTACCTCTCAGTGATGAACAAATATCACGAGAGCTGCTAGGGTTACAATGAATAATCTTTTCTAATAATGATAACACTTATAGTATAAACCCTATGTCTGTGTTTATATACTACACAGTTACAAGATAATCGCTAATTGATATGGAATATAATTCTGCTTCCTAAAATATATCAATCAGATATCTTTTCTTCCAAGTATTCCATTCTTCACGGAATTCCTTCTTCATGCATATCTCTTCTTATATTTATCTCAATCTTCTTTCCTTTAATCAGCTACTGTCCTTATCTGATTATCCTTCAGCACTTAAGTTCTAATATCTATCTTCTGATGATTATCTCCTGATAACATACGTACTGATATCCTTAATTCCTGACTTCCAGTATAAGTACTGATCAACAGTTAAGTACTGATTTATCCTGTTCAGTAAGATCTGAAAGCTAAACATAAAACATATTAGCCATGACATTATCAAATATATCTAACAATCTCCCCCAACTTGTAAATTAACATAATATACAAGTTTAACAGATATTTGATGATGTCAAAAACATTAAGTACAAATGCATGAGAATTAGACTAGATAACTACAACTTATAGTCCTTAAAAGTTTTTACCAATTTCAACTTCTGATAACAACTTCAGTCTGTATAAATATCAGAATTTAAGCAGTTGTAGATCTTCGACTTGGCTTCTTTATTTTCTGATCTCTCTGATGTCAGGAGTTGTTCTGAGATAGTTCTTCAACAAACATTTCTCAGCATATCTTAGTTCATCAATCATTCTCCTTTTAACATCTTTAAGCTCTGCAGTATCTTCACCAGTTTGAAAGATTGCAGCTTTGAGATCATTGATCTTTGCTTTTCTCAACTCCTGATCTAGTCTTATAACATAAGCTTCGTCAGACTCTAGATTAAATTCAAGTCCCTTAATACCAAGATACATTCTGATCTGTGCAGTATTAGGTTTCATATCAACAATATCACCATTGTGATCTCTGTACTTTGGAACATATATGCTGTCAGAATTAACAGAATAAAGCCTTTTCTGTCTCTAAATTTGTTCTTTTAAGTAGTTTGCAGCAGTCCCTGTTATTCTGTCAACCACTTGAAGTAAGAAAAGTACATGCTCCAATTCTTCAAAATACTTCAATGGAATGGCATTTTGTCTTATATGATAAACCCTACCATCTGTCATGAAATACAACATGATGTATTCTTTCAAGTAGGTATGGTAAACCATCTGTACAGATTCCAGTTGATTCAATCTCTCAGGAGTTGCTCCAATACCTGGTTCACTCAAGGAAGTTGGATCATTGGTAGTGTTGTGTACTCTTCTTTCATCAGCACTTCCCAATCCAGTTTTATCTCTAGCTTCCTTTCCAGTAACTACTCTTGCTTCAAAACCACTTGCAGTAGTCTTCAAAGATTGAGTCTGTTTTGCTTTAGTGAATCCTGGTAGGAGTGTCTTTGATCTATTTTCTGATATCAAGTTAACTTGAGCTGTGTTAGAGGTTACTTGCTTCTTTTGAATATCAGAACTTACAATTTCTTGACTCTGAACAACTTGAGCCATGTCAGAGGTTGTTTTAAGAACTTTTCTTGAAGTCAGAGCAAGATCATCTTTTTCATCAGCAATTTCTTCTTCCTCAGGAGGTACATAAGCCTTGATAGGTTCACCAACCTTTTCTTTACCCTTGGATCTTGGATCTATCTGTGGTTGTGATCTAGCCAATGTTGTTTCAGTATGTGTCCTTTCTTTGATCACAATGCCTTTAGGTTTTGGAAGTGACTTTTTACCAGAAGCTTCAGATTTAGATGTGACTTTCTCTGATTTAAGTCTGGCTTCTTCTTCCTTTAAACTTTCCAAGTCCATTCCTGGATTTTCTTGAAGAAATAACTGTCTTGACATTTCTTCATCAAGATCTAGAAGTTCATCAGAACTTATCCTTTTACCAGCAGCAGAACTTATTCTTTTCCCAGTATCAGAACTTGTCCTGTGACTAGTTTGTCTTGATGTAAATCTTCTACCTTGACTATGACCACTACCCATTCCAGAGTTTCCTTGGTCATATTTTCCATCATCCTTTCCTTGTAGTGTCTTGTTGGTTTTGCATTTGGACTTAATTACCTTCTCCCCCTTTTTGGCATCAGCAGGTAGTAAAAGAGAGATAAGTTGTAATAACCCCAATTTTTGGGAAATTTTTGAAACCCTTATGAATAGTGTTTTTGCTGAATGAGAAAACTTTTCATGCCACACTATGTAGGGGTTCTGATATGGATATTCTGAGATTTTATTAGTACTTTATATGGGATATAAGTGTATGTAAAGATCGTCAGAATCCAAATCCGAACACTTTGATTTTTCCCGAAAATACACTAGATACGGAAAGAATTGAGAAAAAGGTAACAGGATAAAAAGGATTTAAATTAAAGGATTATAGGAGAGGATCATAAAAGGAATATAATATATTGAGAAAGGTTAAGGGAACCTAAGTAATAAGATCCCGGGTATGATCCTTTAAACGATAAATGAAAATGAAAGTTAAGCGAACCGTATAACAGATCAGCGGTCATTAGGCAAACAATTAGGAAGTTAATCAAAGGGATTAGAGAGGGTGATGTCACCCAACCAATGAGAAGGGGACAAGGAGGGAAAGATGACATCACAGCATGACATAGGCATGACATAGGAGGGGAGGAGGTGTGGATGAATTATAACCACACAAAAATCAAGGTTAAATTGGTAATTAACCAAAAACAAAACAAAACTACAACCAACCAAAAGCAAAACAAAGCAAAACACAAAAATCTCTCTTTCTTCTACATCTTGCTCTCGGCTTTTTGAAGAAATGCAAGGATGGGAATTTCAAAACCTAGCTACACACCTTCAAAAATCAAGAGGTTTGTTTCTTTAGCTTCCATAATTCATAGCTTAGATGAGCCATAAGTTTAAGCTCAAGATTCCATGATTTTCATAGCTAATTAATTCACCAAAAAAATTAGGGTGGATAGTGTTTTCAAATTTTTAACTTTGTGTTCTTGATTTCATTTGCAAGATCAAGGTTATATAAGGATAGATCAAGGTTCTTTGAGGCTCCCTAGTAACTTTTCACCCTCCAAGGAAGGTATAACTTCACAAACCCTTAGTCTTAAGTTTTGTTGGTTTGGATTTCATAATGTTTAGATGATGGGTTAGTGTAATGAGCGTGTACTCATGATAGAGCTTTGTTTAGTAAGTGGTTTTGTTGAATTTGGAGTTAGGAGTGATGCTTGTTAGATTTGAAGTTCTTGGACACATTTTTGACTTGGTTTAGATGAATAAATTGGTAATATTGAGTTGATTTGGGGCTGTTGTAATGTAGTTTAGATGGAGGTTTGATTGGGTTGTGAATTGGAGTTGAATTGTGGTTGGTTTTGAATGGTTTAAATTTGGGAAATCGCGTAAACATAGCCATCGTAACGTCCAATTTTCTTTAGACTGTTTTTGTGCATAACATTAGGACCCGAGAACCCCCTGCTAGATGTTGACCATTGCCATTTTTAGATAGCTCATGTTACGATCTTCGTTTTGATATGTAGGTTAACGACCAAAAAGGGTTAATTAATGTATGAAACATTTATGGTAAGTGTGTTAGGCAGTTGGTAAGACACTCGCGAAGGAATCGCCTTAAAACTCGTAAAGGTTAAATTATTAAAAATGGTGGAGCCGAGGGTACCCGAGTGACTTAAGAGAATCAATAAGCGCAAAACAAGCGTTAGAGTCTAAGTTAGTTAAAGTATAGATTTACAAGTGACTTTGGTTTAATTCCAACTTACTTGTTGTTTATAGGTTACCAGACTCGTCCCGAGCCTTTTATCACCCCAAGTCGCTCAGGCAAGTTTTCTATCCGTTATACTGTTGTTGTGATGTATATATGTATATGCATTATCTTGCGATAGATGCATGTTGGTTAATTAGCAAATGTTGCGATATATTGAAGCATGCTGATATGGTATATATATGCATGCCTGTTTCGTATTCTTGCCAAATATATCTGTTGGTTCAGTTGATAATACCTATGCTAGAGAATAGCAGTAATTTGCATATACCCTTAGTATAGGGACCCAAAGGTGAAAACATTTTCTAAAACCGGGAGTCGAGGATCCCGAGTAGATTTTTTATATATATATATATATATATATATGGTTATAGTTTTCAAAACTATTAATCGAATAAGGTTTATTCGATAACTTTATTTTATTATTGAATATTATTTCGAATATTCATCCGAGGACATATGACTCCTTTATTTTATTATTGAATATTATTTCGAATATTCATCCGAGGACTTATGACTCCTTTATTTTATTATTGAATATTATTTCGAATATTCATTCGAGGGCTTATGAGTCAGTTATATTATTAATGATTATTAATTGAATATTCATTTGAGGATGTATGACTCCGTTATTTTATTTAATGAATATTATTTATAATATTCATTCGAGGTATTATGACTCCGCTTATTATTTAATAATATTCTTTATTTTATTAAAGAATAATGTTTCAATAATCAAACTTATTTTCGATTATTCAAATAAAGATAGTACTTTCATATAAGTATATCTTTGGTTATTTAATACTCATTTCAAGTATAAGTCTTACAACTTCTACTTCAATTATTTGTATAAAGATTATTCTTTATGGGAATATTATTTAAATAATAATATTCAGACATTTTCTAAATATATTGGGACTGATTTACTTCATTAAATCAGCATTACTCCAAACACTCTTTAAAGTGTTTTCGAGTCTTCAAAATGATTTTTAAAAGGTAGAGTGGATCCCAAAACTCATTTTTATATTTAAGATCTTCCTTTTAAAAAGGGGATTTAAATACTCGCTCAAAACCTGAGGGATCCAGCTCTATGGTGTATTTTATATTCGCAACAAGGTTGCAGTTTTGATAAATGAATTGATTACTTACCCAACGTTCGGGAAGTAAGTCCATCTATCGAGTCGGCATAAGCAACATGGGCTCAGTGGGCGTCCATGATAGTGTAAGTGGCTCAGTGGGAGTCCATCAAATGCATAAGTGGCTGAGTGGCAGTCCAGCATAAGGTCCTATTGCGACCAGGGTGATGACCAGTGGGGAATTCGTCCATCTACTAGTAGAAAAGGTTACTTATTGGTATCTTTGCCTGATCAGCAAGATATCAGGTTTATGCCAAAATTCTTTCCTTTCCAAATTTATTGGATATTGCAATTCTGTTCATACTTTACATGATAGAGGTTTTCAGGAAACGTATGTATATATATAGGTGTATATATATATCGGGACTTAATGAAGTATATCATAACTTCATTTCCTTCAAAATATTTCAAAGATTGAATCTATTCAAGTCTTATCTTGTAGTCTCATCAGTGTGATGAACTTTTGAAACTAATTATAACTTGAACGGTGGTAGTTCAAGTAGTATTTGGAAAAGATATAAGTATATTGGAGTATCTTGTAACTTCATCTTTTAAACTTATATCTAGTAAATGATTATCTTATGCATGACAAAGATTTTCAGAAAAACGTTGAGATAAGGTTAGATATATGAGATCACCTTGCAACGATATTTTTATACAGTTATACACCGGAACTCTGTGTATATTATGCATGGAAGAGGACTTCCCATATTTTGAAAAGTATATATGTATATATACTGAATATTTTGCGACTTCATCGCATTAAGATATCAAACTTGGTTCATTTCTTTTGACCAAGACTTTCATGAGTACTATGAGAAGGCTCATATATTATTAATCATTATACATATTATTTTGGTGGCCTTGCTGCTCACCCTTGCTTTCTTCTTTCATCACACAACAACAGATAGAAAAGATGAACAGGACCAAGCTCCCGATTCGCAAGCGATTAGGAAACGTTCCGCAGTTTCCTATAGGCGTTGATGTCGCTGTAGCTGAGGTAGGAACTACCAATAGGCTAGGCTTTCAACTTTTGATGTACGAGACTTATGTATCTTTATCAATTGTAATAATGGCAAAGAAAATGTAAATTTATTCAGAAACCTTTTAAGGTGTATTGACATATAATTGTGGAATAAAACGACTTGTGATTATTTTTGGATATTCATCTCTGAGACTATAACTTATGGTGTGTGTGTTTATTGTGGGGTCACAGTACAGAGTAGTTGATTGTGTATTAAGATTGGGTGTTGTTAAGGGAAATGGAACTCGTGACAACCCAGATCCCCGACCCCGGATCTGGGGGTGTTACAGAAGTGGTATCAGAGCTAAGCGTTATAAACCTCAGAGATGATGTGACGTTAAGATAATAAGTTCATTAAGATAATAAGAACTCTTGCCAAGTTCATAGTCGGGCTACCTAACGTAGTACTGACAGTTAAAACCCTTATGGGAACCCTTATAAATATCGTGATAGGAGCGTAGTTCGTTATCGTAAATAGTAGCGGGACTCCGAACCCTGAGGTTGAGGAGTAAAAGCGCGATGATGTTTTATTACTAATTGGAGATCGGATTGTGGATCCGATAGAGCATCCAAACGCAGGACCGGATGATGTTGATATTGAGGATGTAGCGGTTGAGGATGTTGTCCTAGAAGGAATTGTTGCTGAGGAGGATCCCGTGAAGGATCCTGACAAGAATGAATAAAGGACCATTGAGGAATTGATGACCATGGTTAGGGAAACTACCAGAGGTAGGATTGGCCGGTCACTACCGGAGGTTCGTTCAAGTTTGTAAAGATAGTAGCCCCTTTAACGCGGCTTACTCGTAAGACTGAGAAGTTCGAATGGACAGAGAAATGCGAGAACAGCTTTCAAGAACTGAAGCAAAGGTTGGTGACGGCCCCTATGCTGGCGTTGCCGGATGAAAAAGGAGATTTTGTGAAGTGTAGTGATGCTTCGCACAAGGGCTTAGGGTGCGTGCTTATGCAGCACGGTAAGGTAATCGCGTACATGTCAAGACAATTAAGGTAATATGAAATTCGATATCCCCACCCATGAGCTTGGGCTCGTGGTAATAGTTTTGCCCTAAAGATTGGAGGCACTACTTGTATGGAGAGAAGTGCGAGATTTACCTAAGCCATAAGTACTCTAGTACATTTTCCCGTAGAGAGAGCTCAACATACGCCGGAGGAGGCAGTTAGAGCTAATCAAGAATTATAATTGGGAGATTCTTTATCATTCGGGGAAAGCCAATGTGGTGGCTGATGCCCTTAGTAAAAAGGAGAGACTCAAGATAATAATGTCTTTGGGAGAGTTTATAAGAGATTTTGAGAAAATGGAAATAGAAGTAAAGGTAACCGGATCCGGTACCGTAAAGCCGTTTGAGATTACAATACAGTCCGAATTATCGGAAGAGAACATATTGTGCCAGAAAAAGTGATGAATGAAGGCAGAGAGCCAACAATTAGATAAAAGATTAATACCGAGAAAGATGATAAAGGAATAATGAGGTATTCCTACAGAATTTGGGTTCCAAATGTTCAAGAGCCTAAAGATGAAATCTTAGATGAAAGCTAGTTTGAGGAATAAGATTTAGAGCAAACCCTGAACGTGATAGTCAGGGAGGTCGCCATCAAGATAGAAGGAACCCATGACATAATGGAGTGGAAAATGAGGATTTTAAATTAAAAGATGACCCCAATTATGGGGAGTGGGATGAAACATTTCATACTAAGGAAACAGAAAGTCGAGTAAGGAAAGGGGACCCGAGACGGTACTCCTATACGGCAATTCATGGACCTGTCTAAAAAGAACTTAGACTATTATCCCCAACCACCACCTTGAGCAAACAATGCGGTAGGAAATTCTTTAATGACCTTTAAGTCGCTAAGCTCTCAGAGTTCTAAGGAACAAGCTGATCCAGCCGAGGCAAGAGCCTGGCTAAAGGAAATAGAGGAATCATTTGAGATTCTAAATGATTGACGGAGTACAAAAGACTGTTTTTATCACTTATCTTCCTAAGAGAGAGGCCACCCGCTGGTGAAAGGACAAGGAAGGCACGGAGCAAGAGATTATAATAAACTGATTTAAGTTCAGTCAATTATTTTCGGGAAAGTACTTCCCAAGGTTATGGAGATAGTGTAAAAGCTTTAGAGCCAAAACAAAGGTAGACGAGTATAATGAATTATGAATCTAAGTTGTAAAGGTTATCAAGATTCGTTCTGAGGACACGAATCCAGAATGACGGGATGTTTGAAATCAATGCTTATGTTGTGTTGGTTCATGAAATAATGATAAGAGAAAGGAAAATAAAAAGAAACTGAAGTGGAAAGGAATATAAAGGCAATAGAGTTTGAGGTATGATAAGGGAGTTGGGTATGAGGAAACCCTAAAGACTCGTAGCAATAGAAATAGAAAAGTATGCATTCGTCAGGATGAGGGTGATTCACCATGAGTTAAAATTGATGGTTGAGGGAATAAGAGATACATATATTTTATCCCCTGTGAGTTGGGAGGATTCGAGGAAACCTTGAGATAGTTCGAAAGATAAATAATGAGACGCGGATAGACTAAGGAGACAAGGAAGTAAGAAATTAGGAAAATCGGATGAAGGAAGTGACCTTCAAGAATGTAAAGTGTAAGACCGGTGGCTTGATACCCAGAAAGGGAGACGCCAGGTATGAGAGATATCCCAACATTCAGATGACTGTTGAGATAAACAACAAAAGTAAATAAGGAATTATTAAGAAGAAGTTCACGTTGAACACGACCAATATCTTCCAGAACATCCTTGTTATCATTACCAAATTAGGCAAGACAAGCGGATAACCGTTGTTATCTTTTGGAGGCCATATTGATTGACCCCATTTTGAATACAGATGTTATTGTGAAATTAGACATGTACTATCGAGGTGGGAATGATTGAATAAGATACCCTTATCAGGGACATATGACTTGATTTATCCATGGAAGGATGCAGGTACCTTTTAAAGGTGCAATTAAGGATAGAACATCGGTAACTTAAAATGAATCCTAGGGGAATGCATAAAGGTTGGCATTTCACCCTTAATAGGGACAGTATGAGTTTTGACAATATGATTGGGAAAGGGTTAAGGTAACAACAACCTTTAAGAATCAGTGGAGAAATTTTTCAGAAGTATATAGACAATGGTTCTAGTATTAGTAAATGGTATTTGATATGCCCTGTATCTAGGGAATACAGGAGGAACGATTGAAGGATAACCTTAGAGGTTTTACAAGGAAAAAGGTAATATTCAAAATTCTCAAGAATAGAAATATGGATAAAGGAAATATGACATAATTATAATGATGCCAAGTAAGGCACGTGTTAAACCACGAGAAAGTATGAATCGAACCAGTAAAGGTCGAAATTGTTCAGGGCCATTAGGGCCCAGGATAAAAGATGTTCTAAGTATGATTGAGAGTTAGTCTTGACAGTGATTAGCCTCTAAAGACTGAGGCAATAACTTATGGAAAAATGGTGATATTTTTTTTACTCATCTGATTTTAAGGAAAACATCTTCACTCAAGCAGTGATCGGAAATAGGGTAGAAAATTGGTGAAAGTGGTTAAGACGACATTGATTGTAAGGAAATATTACTATCAGGAAAGGCCAAAGAGGTGGCCGACACTTTAAATATAAGAGGACAATTACAGGCGCTCGTGCCAGAGGAATACAGTAATAATGGTTGAAGCCGTAAAGGTTGTTTTATGGTTTGAGAGATTGACATTCCTTCTGATGACTGTGCAAATACCCAACCCTAATAGTAGTTGGTAAAGGTTTAATTTGTGTAATCGCCATGAGCAGGCTATCTATCTCAGAAGATACTATCTTGAGATAAGTCAGGACCATGTGGACTAGACGAACCTTTGAGTTAAGTCTTCTATTTAAGGCATATGATTAAGAATGGTATTAACCTGCTATCGTTGCTTTGATGGAAACTCTTCTGCAATTTTATTTGCTTCATGTCATGTATGTATGTCAGGATCAGGAGTGTTCTTCATGAATCATGAATGGTGATTATTTTACCTCCTTAGAAGAATTCGATACGATATGTATGGACTCCGTATGGTTAGCTATTAAGACTACATGGAAAATGAATGACTACAGTAGGTCAGTGGTGGACCATAGTAAGGCAGCAATAATTCTGCGAGTATTGAGCTGATTACAACCATGAGAGTTGTATTGGAATGGGTGTTGAGATTGAGTACCACTAATCGGGTCGTGGTAGTGTATAAGTTATCATTGATAGACTAATTAAGTAGAGTATCTACCTATTGTATATTTATTCTTTCTTATCAATAGAGAGTCGTATTATTATACGAGGAAGGTTGCGGTGCAAGCATAGAACTCTAGTAACGATGATGTCTAGAATGAGATCCCAGGTTCGATTTTCGAAATCGAGGGAGTTTCAAAGGTGATTGTGTATAAGCTCAAGGAAGAGCCTGGGTCCATAGAATGATGGAAGGAATAGCAAAAATATTTAGGCATATGAAATACGATGCTATAATACTTGATGTTGATATAAATACATATATGTTTTGTTCTCCTATGATAGACCTCTATAGTTCAGAGGTAGATTCCAAGCCAGATATTTTATGGCAATAAAATTTTTGGTACGTATATACAATTCTCTTCAATTCGTCCTTTTCTCTTCTTTTTATTTCATATAAGCTGAGAAGAACAACCCTTCCAGAAGGGGAGGTATTGCCGAATGACTATCTATCTGTGTGATAGAAGCCTAGTAGGATACCATCTATTGTTTAATTGCTTGTCAAGTACTAAAGGCTGGCCACCTGCTGTACTAACTATGCAATATAACAAGTGTTCATGATCATAGTGATCTCTCAATAAATTCCTTTACTTCTATCTGATTGATCAAACTTTGGGAAATAGAAACAGCTGAAAAAGGATAATAAAATTGTGATAGTATTCGGGATGGGAACACATTCGTGATACTAAGGTTGACGTGGTTATTAAAAGGTTATAGAATGCTAACGAGCAAAGGTATAACCAGTATAATATTAGGAACGGAAGGTGATAGCGATTACGAACTGGAAAAGAATGGGTATTGAGAAGCAAAAGCTATAATGTTAGAAGCTATGATGAGAGTCTGTGCAATAGACTTGAAAGAATTTGGAATGATCACTTAACGCGGATTAAGTTATCTTACGATAATAGATCATATGTCATTATCGAGATTTCGCCTTATGAGATCCTTGAGGGAAGACAATGTCGATATCCTTTATGTTAGGATGAAGTTGTAGAGCGCAAGATGCTCGGACCCGCAGTAGTCCAAAGGACCAGGGATATAATAGATCTAATCAGAGGACAGCTGGTAGTAACCCAAGATGGACATAAGAGGTATGCTGATCTGACTCAAAAAGGGCAAAGAGTATGAAATAGAGGGCCTAGTAATGTTATAGGTATCCCCTTGGAAACCCTTGGAAAGGATTGATGAGGTTCGGAAAGAAAGGAAAGCTAAGTCTATAATTTGTTGGACCCTTGGATATATTAAGACGTTTGGGAAGTTAGCATATGAGCTAGCCCTACCCCCGAACCTGTAGCAAGTTCATAACGTGTTCCACGTATCAATGTTAAGGAAGTGTAATTCGGATGCCAGACAAATAGGGGCATATGAACGCATAGACATGCAACCAGACGTAACCTATATGGAGCAACCAGGAAGGTTATAGAGTGAAAAGGAACAAGTGCTTAAGAGAAGGATTATCAAACTAGGCAGAGTTTGGTGGTAGGACCACAACGTGGGAAAATTTACTTGAGAGTTAGAAAGTGAAATGCTAAGAGAGTATCCCTATTCATTTTCTATCTGATTCCGGGACGGAATCCTTTTAAGGAGGGGAGACTGTAATAACCCCAATTTTTGGGAAATTTTTGAAACCCTTATGAATAGTGTTTTTGCTGAATGAGAAAACTTTTCATGCCACACTATGTAGGGGTTCTGATATGGATATTCTGAGATTTTATTAGTACTTTATATGGGATATAAGTGTATGTAAAGATCGTCAGAATCCAAATCCGAACACTTTGATTTTTCCCGGAAATACACTAGATACGGAAAGAATTGAGAAAAAGGTAACAGGATAAAAGGATTTAAATTAAAGGATTATAGGAGAGGATCATAAAAGGAATATAATATATTGAGAAAGGTTAAGGGAACCTAAGTAATAAGATCCCGGGTATGATCCTTCAAACGATAAACGAAAATGAAAGTTAAGCGAACCGTATAACAGATCAGCGGTCATTAGGCAAACAATTAGGAAGTTAATCAAAGGGATTAGAGAAGGTGATGTCACCCAACCAATGAGAAGGGGACAAGGAGGGAAAGATGACATCACAGCATGACATAGGCATGACATAGGAGGGGAGGAGGTGTGGATGAATTATAACCACACAAAAATCAAGGTTAAATTGGTAATTAACCAAAAACAAAACAAAAATACAACCAACCAAAAGCAAACCAAAGCAAAACACAAAAATCTCTCTTTCTTCTACATCTTGCTCTCGGCTTTTTGAAGAAATGCAAGGATGGGAATTTCAAAACGCTAGCTACACACCTTCAAAAATCAAGAGGTTTGTTTCTTTAGCTTCCATAATTCATAGCTTAGATGAGCCATAAGTTTAAGCTCAAGATTCCATGATTTTCATAGCTAAATAATTCACCAAAAAATTAGGGTGAATAGTGTTTTCAAATTTTTAACTTTGTGTTCTTGATTTCATTTGCAAGATCAAGGTTATATAAGGATAGATCAAGGTTCTTTGAGGCTCCCTAGTAACTTTTCACCCTCCAAGGAAGGTATAACTTCTCAAACCCTTAGTCTTAAGTTTTGTTGGTTTGGATTTCATAATGTTTAGATGATGGGTTAGTGTAATGAGTGTGTACTCATGATAGAGCCTTGTTTAGTAAGTGGTTTTGTTGAATTTGGAGTTAGGAGTGATGCTTGTTAGATTTGAAGTTCTTGGTCACATTTTTGACTTGGTTTAGATGAATAAATTGGTAATATTGAGTTGATTTGGGGCTGTTGTAATGTAGTTTAGATGGAGGTTTGATTGGGTTGTGAATTGGAGTTGAATTGTGGTTGGTTTTGAATGGTTTAAATTTGGGAAATCGCGTAAACATAGCCGTCATAACGTCCGATTTTCTTTAGACTGTTTTTGTGCATAACATTAGGACCCGAGAACCCCCTGCTAGATGTTGACCATTTCCATTTTTAGATAGCTCATGTTACGAGCTTCGTTTTGATATGTAGTTCGTTCGATTCCGATGCACGGTTTAGGAGAAACGACCGTTTTAAATAACGGCGTTTCGCGAACAAAACATTTCCCCTCGCCTTACTTTGAAACATAGGTTAATGACCAAAAAGGGTTAATTAATGTATGAAACATTTATGGTAAGTGTGTTAGGCAGTTGGTAAGACACTCGCGAAGGAATCGCCTTAAAACTCGTAAAGGTTAAATTATTAAAAATGGTGGAGCCGAGGGTACCCGACTGACTTAAGAGAATCAATAAGCGCAAAACAAGCGTTAGAGTCTAAGTTAGTTAAAGTATAGATTTACAAGTGACTTTGGTTTAATTCCAACTTGTTGTTTATAGGTTACCAGACTCGTCCCGAGCCTTTTATCACCCCAAGTCGCTCAGGCAAGTTTTCTATCCGTTATACTGTTGTTGTGATGTATATATGTATATGCATTATCTTGCGATAGATGCATATTGGTTAATTAGCAAATGTTGCGATATATTGAAGCATGCTGATATGGTATATATGCATGCCTGTTTCGTATTCTTGCCAAATATATCTGTTGGTTCAGTTGATAATACCTATGCTAGAGAATAGCAGTAATTTGCATATACCCTTACTATAGGGACCCAAAGGTGAAAACATTTTCTAAAACCGGGAGTCGAGGATCCCGAGTAGATTTTATATATATATATATGTGGTTATAGTTTTCAAAACTATTAATCGAATAAGGTTTATTCGATAACTTTATTTTATTATTGAATATTATTTCGAATATTCATCCGAGGACATATGACTCCTTTATTTTATTATTGAATATTATTTCGAATATTCATCCGAGGACTTATGACTCCTTTATTTTATTATTGAATATTATTTCGAATATTCATTCGAGGGCTTATGACTCAGTTATATTATTAATGATTATTAATTGAATATTCATTTGAGGATGTATGACTCCGTTATTTTATTTAATGAATATTATTTATAATATTCATTCGAGGTATTATGACTCCGCTTATTATTTAATAATATTCTTTATTTTATTAAAGAATAATGTTTCGATAATCAAACTTATTTTCGATTATTCAAATAAAGATAGTACTTTCATATAAGTATATCTTTGGTTATTTAATACTCATTTCAAGTATAAGTCTTACAACTTCTACTTCAATTATTTGTATAAAGATTATTCTTTATGGGAATATTATTTAAATAATAATATTCAGACATTTTCTAAATATATTGGGACTGATTTACTTCATTAAATCAGCATTACTCCAAACACTCTTTAAAGTGTTTTCGAGTCTTCAAAATGATTTTTGATGGCTCAGTGGGAGTCCATCAAATGCATAAGTGGCTGAGTGGCAGTCCAGCATAAGGTCCTATTGCGACCAGGGTGATGACCAGTGGGGAATTCGTCCATCTACTAGTAGAAAAGGTTACTTATTGGTATCTTTGCCTGATCAGCAAGATATCAGGTTTATGCCAAAATTCTTTCCTTTCCAAATTTATTGGATATTGCAATTCTGTTCATACTTTACATGACAGATGTTTTCAGGAAACGTATGTATATATATAGGTGTATATATATATCGGGACTTAATGAAGTATATCATAACTTCATTTCCTTCAAAATATTTCAAAGATTGAATCTATTCAAGTCTTATCTTGTAGTCTCATCAGTGTGATGAACTTTTGAAACTAATTATAACTTGAACGGTGGTAGTTCAAGTAGTATTTGGAAAAGATATAAGTATATTGGAGTATCTTGTAACTTCATCTTTTAAACTTATATCTAGTAAATGATTATCTTATGCATGACAAAGATTTTCAGAAAAACGTTGAGATAAGGTTAGATATATGAGATCACCTTGCAACGATATTTTTATACAGTTATACACCGGAACTCTGTGTATATTATGCATGGAAGAGGACTTCCCATATTTTGAAAAGTATATATGTATATATACTGAATATTTTGCGTCTTCATCGCATTAAAATATCAAACTTGGTTCATTTCTTTTGACCAAGACTTTCATGAGTACTATGAGAAGGCTCATATATTGTTAATCATTATACATATTATTTTGGTGGGCTTGCTGCTCACCCTTGCTTTCTTCTTTCATCACACAACAACAGATAGAAAAGATGAACAGGACCAAGCTCCCGATTCGCAAGCGATTAGGAAACGTTCCGCAGTTTCCTATAGGCGTTGATGTCGTTGTAGCTGAGGTAGGAACTACCAATAGGCTAGGCTTTCAACTTTTGATGTACCAGACTTATGTATCTTTATCAATTGTAATAATGGCAAAGAAAATGTAAATTTATTCAGAAACCTTTTAAGGTGTATTGACATATAATTGTGGAATAAAACGACTTGTGATTATTTTTGGATATTCATCTCTGAGACTATAACTTGTGGTGTGTGTGTTTATTGTGGGGTCACAGTACAGAGTAGTTGATTGTGTATTAAGATTGGGTGTTGTTAAGGGAAATGGAACTCGTGACAACCCGGATCCCCGACCCCGGATCTGGGGGTGTTACATAAGTAATTCTACTGAGGATTGGATTTCAGTAAGTTGCGATTGCTGAGAAGCTTGATTTGTCAGAATGTCATCAATCTGAGCTTGTTGTTTCTCTTGAGTTTTCTCAATATAAGCAATCCTGTCAATGGTAGGTTGAAAGAACTTTTTCTTATCAATTTTCCAAACTTGTTCTTGTTTGATAAAGTTCTCCTGAATCTTGTGTAGCTCTGCATGAGTAGTTGAATGAAGACCTTGTAGATGTTTAGTACTCAATGCAGTGACTCTAAGCTGGGTTTTAAAATCATCAGAATTTAACATTTCATCAGCTTTAGTCAAGTGCTCAGCAAGATGTAATGCATTTGGAACACATGAAACTGAGTTCCATTCCTTAGTCCACTCCTGACCTGCAGGAGTTTCACTCCAAGGTACTGGTGCATCCCTGATAACAAACTCCTTTATCAGTTTAGACTTAGGAAGAGTTGGTTGAGGAGTATGTCCTGAAGGACCTGCTTCATCAGCATCTATAGTTGGAGCAGCTTCACCAGTATCTCCAGCATTTGCAGCATCTGAACTTAAAGAATTAGTCTCTTCTGATAAGACAACAGTGTGAGTAGTAATGGAGGCTTCAGCATCCTCTAATTGCTGATCTGATACTAAGTTCTGATCAACAGCCAAATCCTGATGCTCACCTAAAGTTTGATCATTAGCATCTTGATGCAGAGAAGGTGTTGTTGATAACTCTGGAGTTTGAACAGCATCAGTAACAGGTGTTATGAAAGGATTATTTGGTGTTGGAACTTCTAAGAAAAGTATTTCAGGCACAACCAGGTTCTGAATATCAATTTCTGCACTTGTGCCTGGATCAACAAGAGACACAGATGGTGTGTTAGCCTTGTCAGATACAGCTTCCTGAGATGGAGTTAATGGAGAAGAAGTGACTGGAGCAAATTCCTTGTCTTGTGAGATCAGAGATTCTTGATCCCCTTCCTTAGCTGCTTCCTCTTCATCATCTGAAACTGGCCTTTGTGCCCTCTGTTTCTTGTACTTCCTTGTTGATTTGGATTCCTTGGGGGTTTCAGGAACTGTCATTCTTCTAAGCCTCTTGAGAAGCCTAGAACCCCCAATTTCAGAATCCTTCTGAGAAACCTCTTTCTCAGCTTCAGTTACAACAGGTTCTCTAGCAGGAACCGTTTCCTCAGAATCAGAGTCATCTCTCAATGCAATCCTCCTTCTCTTTTGAGGTGTTTGAGGAACATTCTTTGTCCTCTTTGGCTTGGAAGATGAAGGCTTCACAGTAGGTGCTGAAGATGAAGGTTGAGCAGTCTGTGAAGTGGAGAGATAGGATTTGAGATAAGTTCTGAGGGTAGGCTGAGATATACCCTTAGTGGTAGGGACTGAAAATGATGAATTTTGGTTATGGTGAGTTGGTTGAACATTGGAGTAAACAGATTGGTAAGTAACAGGATCAGCATTTACCAGAATCTGTTTCACAGACTGAGGAATCTGTAATGGTCTCACCATTGATTTCTTTGTGTCAGCATTTATCAGGTCGTTAAAGTACCTTTTTGCAACCTTAAAAGGTGGGGTTTGAGTGCTGACTAACTGGGGTTCATCAGTACAATACGTATAAATAAGTTGACAGAATCGAGCAAAGTAAACAACAGTTCTATCCTCTGTCATCCTATCCCCAATAAAACCAATTAAAGCAGTTGCAAAATCAAAGTGAGTTTGATTGATAAGTGCATACCCGATGTGCTGACTCATTATTGGGATAGCATCAAAGTTTGAACACTTGTTGCCAAAAGCCTTGGTGATGCAATCAAAGAAGAAACTCCATTCTCTTCTGATATTAGCCCGTTTCAACTGTCCAAGTTTCGTCAGACTCTTTTCATATCCCAAATCAGTCATTAACTCCCGAAGTCCTGATTCCTCTGGTATAGAGAAAGTACAATCTTCTAAAAGATGTAATGCTCTTCGTACTGTACCAGGAGTCACTACATAGGATGAATCACCCACTTGGAAGATAATACTGGGAGTTTCTCGTTTACCACCATCATCAAAAACTCCAGTCCTCCAGAACCTCAGAACTTGTTGACTTGAAAATAATTCAGGTTGAGTTAGAGCGTACCCAACCTCACTATGTGCAAGAAGATCTTGCACAAAGTGCAATTCAGATGGAGCTTCAGTGTGATCAAGAACTGCAACATAGTTGTTTGGAACAAACTTAGCTCCATCAATGATTAAATCCTTTGGTGCCATGTGAAAAAATATTGAGATTCAAGTATGCCTGTTAGGTGTTTGAGATAATGTCTGTATGAAAACAACGGAAAAAGTAAAGTGAAGGAGAGTAAAAGTAAGAAGAGAGATAAAAGATGAAGAAATTAAAAAGATTAAAGAAATCTTCTCTCTGCTGTACTTATACAAAAAAAATATTACCGTTGGACACCTGTCAGACATGCAGTAATAACGGATAGTTACTGGGCTCAAGAAAACAGTAATCATTACTTACCCATTTGCCGAGTTTCAAGGAAAAACTGTTCCATTTATCAAGGGAAACAATTTTAATTCAAAATTTAACCCGTTAGCACTGATTGAATTATTTTTTCACTGCAACATTAATATTCTGAAAATAAATCATGTTAAAAATGACCGAGATAATTTTGATGAATAAGTGCTGACAGAGAATCAGAACTTAAATAAAAACAAAATTTAAGTGGTCATCAGAATATCAATCAGGATTTATCAACACAAGATAAAATAACTCAGAGACAAAATCTTGAAGTAAAAACAATTTTCATTAATATATCAAGTCAATACATTTATGAAATGGAAATTACATCAATACTTATACAAGATTTTCCCTAAGCTTCTAAATCTAACATCAACAGCCTTAGTCCTAGCTAAGAAGTCTGACAAAGCTGATGATGAAGAAAAACAGGAAGAAGACAAGATTAAGTCATCTTCCTCTTCCTATCTTAGACAAACAAGATGGCGAGTCGGATGATTCGCTCTTGTTGGCGGAGAGCTTCCAGCCTTTCCTCCTCCAATCACTTCAGATGGCGATGGTAGTCCATATAGAAGAACAGGAGGCGTGTCAGTACCTCCTGTGGGACAGAGTCCCATATCTCCTCAGGAATGGCTGTGACATGGCATTCCTGCTGCCACTCGGCACAACTTAGCTCCATATTGAAGGTTTGGTAGTTCAAAAACATGTTGTATCTGACCATTGTGTTTTTGAAAGAAAAAGTATGAAGATAAGTGTGTGAGAAGAATGTGATGGAAAGACTGATGTGAAGTGGTTGCTTATATAGGCAAGAGAATGCCAGAAGACGCAAAGATATTTAATGCTGACAGGTAGAATTAATTCTACCTCGTCTCCCTAGACTTTGAAAAAGAATAACATTCATTGGAAAGAGGAATCATGGTCTAGGCCGCACAAGACACAAGAAACAGTGGACTGTTCAAGGACGAATACCATTAATCCTAATCATAGTGACTATTACTCTTCCACTTCAACATATTCTAGTTCGAACTGAGACTGTTATCAAATTTTATTCACAGATAAGCCAAGTAAAGGATTAGACTGAGAAATCAGAACTTAGACCTATACCAGAACTTAACAATCATCAGAACATAATTTCTTAACTCGAAAAAGGAATGCCCATCTTAGTAAATACTCATACAAGTTCTGAGTTATAGACTTCAGAACTTAATCATTAGAACATGTAACTAGAATTTGTCCTCAGAATTAGTGCAATGTGACACAATGACTGTTTATCTAAAATAACATAGACCACCACAGAAATTTTCATCATTCAGATGGAGTGATTAGTGTGTGCATTAAGCTAAATAACAGACAAAGAGTAAAGTCTGATTCACTTCAGTACATCTTAGAAATAAGGCATAACTAAAATGTTGCTAAAGAGCTGTCATTGTCCTGAAACCTACTGATGAATGAGTTTATGCTCGAGTCCACCTCAACTGTTTTGTTCTAATTTTATGCATCTTTTGAAATTCTATTTTACAGTGGCTTCTCAGTGTAAGTGAGTCATGACTGTTTATCAGAATTTATGCTATTATCAGAGTATTTCTCCAGTAATCATAGAGTGTGAAAAGTCACCAAGAAAATATTTTGCTTTTCTAATGCATATTTACTTAATACCAGCAATGCACTTGGGTCATCCCTTCCACATTTTTACTCTAGATCTCAAAGGAGTACCTGAGTTTATCTTTTGATCTTTTTGCTTTTTCTTTTGATAAGTGAGGTTTATCAGCACTTAGAACATTCAGCAGTTTTACTAGTATCAAAACTTAACAGATGAGTAGCATTATTCTAATTTGTGACTTAGTAATAAGATATACAAAGTAAACTTAACTAAGCTCAATTATCAGAATTTGCTGGTGTCATAAGATTTCCACTGAAATAATTACTTCTTTCAAGGAATCATTTGTTTATTGAAGACTACTAGGTCAGTATCTAGCACAGTTATCCTCATAGGGTTGAATAGGTACTAGAACAGACATATCACTTATCAGAGTTTAGAAACATATATCAGACAACAGTCAGTACTTAAAGACATTTATCAATTAAGCATAGAATATACAATGAGATTAATTCTGTAAATACTGAGCATAAAGTCTGATAACACAGAACAAGTCTAAGCAGATTTAGAGAAAGAACCTGAAACCATTCCAAGTTCATTTACCAATCTTGTAAAAGTAGCTTCACACAGTGGTTTTGTGAAGATATCTGCCAGTTGTTGATCTGTGGGAACAAAATGCAATTCCACTGTACCTTCATCCACATGTTCCCTGATGAAGTGGTACCTGATGCTGATGTGCTTTGTCATTGAGTGTTGAACTGGATTACCTGTCATAGCAATAACACTTTGATTATCACAGTAAATAGGGATTTTGAAATATGTTAACCCATAATCCAGTAACCGATTCTTCATCCAAAGAATCTGTGCACAACAGCTTCCTGCAGCAATATACTCTGCTTCTGCAGTTGATGTGGAAATTGACTTTTGTTTCTTGCTGTACCAAGAAACCAATCTGCCTCCAAGAAATTGGCAGCTTCCACTTGTGCTTTTCCTGTCAATTTTGCACCCTGCAAAATCTGCATCTGAGTAACCTATTAGTTTAAAATCTGATTCTCTAGGATACCATAATCCCAGAGCAGCTGTTCTTTTAAGATACTTAAAGATTCTTTTTACAGCTGTTAAGTGAGGTTCTCTTGGATCTGCTTGAAATCTTGCACAAAGACAGCTAGCATACATGATATCAGGTCTACTAGCAGTTAGATAGAGTAGAGAGCCAATCATACCTCTGTAATCAGTAATATCTACTGATTTACCGGTATCCTTATCCAGTTTTGTAGCAGTGGCCATTGGAGTGGATGCACTTGAACAATCTTGCATTCCAAATTTCTTCAGCAAGTTTCTGGTGTACTTGGTTTGACAAATAAAAGTGCCTTCCTCATTCTGCTTGACTTGAAGGCCCAGAAAATAGCTGAGTTCCCCCATCATACTCATCTGATATCTTGACTGCATTAGTTTGGCAAACTTCTTGCAAAGTTTGTCATTTGTAGATCCAAAAATGATATCATCAACATAAATCTGGACCAGAAGTAAGTCCTTTCCATGGTTGAGGTAGAACAGTGTTTTGTCTATTGTCCCTCTGTTGAATCCACTTTCTAGAAGAAACTGAGCTAAAGTCTCATACCATGCTCTAGGAGCTTGCTTAAGTCCATAAAGTGCTTTATCAAGCCTGTAGACATAATCTGGATGTTTGGTATCTACAAAACCTGGAGGTTGTTCAACATATACCTCTTCCTCCAATTCTCCATTGAGAAAAGCACTTTTCACATCCATTTGAAAGACAGTAAACTTTTTGTGAGCAGCATAAGCCAAAAATATCCTTATGGCTTCTAACCTAGCAACTGATACAAATGTTTCATCATAATCAATTCCCTTTTGTTGAGAATATCCTTTTGCGACCAGCCTTGCCTTATTCCTTGTAATTATGCCATCACTGTCAGTTTTGTTTCTGAATACCCACTTTGTACCAACAACAGATCTATTCTTTGGTCTTGGCACTAGGGTCCAGACTTTGTTTCTTTCAAATTCATTCAACTCTTCCTGCATTGCTTGCACCCAATCAGCATCTTGAAGAGCTTCTTCCACTTTCTTTGGCTCAGTCTGAGAGAGAAAAGAATTGTAAAGACATTCATTAGAAGTACCTGTTCTAGTTCTGACACCTGCATTAGGATTTCCAATTATCAAATCAGGTGTATGTGATTTTGTCCACTTCCTTGCAGATGGAAGGTTTTCTCTAAAACTGGATGCTCCCCCATGATCCATGATATCTTTATTTTCATTTTCTGATGCTCCCCCTGAAACTATGCTCTCTGAGTTGGATTCTTCAGTATTTAGATTTTCAGCACTATCAGAACTTGGCTTATCAGAACTTGACGAATCAGAACTTGAAGAGCCAGATGCATGTTCTGATGTTTCTTGAGATGTGGTAGGATCTTGAGTATGCCCCCCCTGCATAGGTGCATCTTCCTTTGACGTAGTCACCACAGTTTCAATAACATCAGAGTTTAATCCATCAGAGTTTACAGTATCAGGACTTAGACTGTCAGGATTTTCAGTATCAGAATTTGAGTCTTCATTTTCAAATCTCAGCTGATCATGGTCAATGAAATCTTCAAGACCAGTAATCTTCTTGTCATCAAAAGAGACATTGATAGATTCCATGACCACTTTTGTTCTCAAATTATAGACTCTGAAGGCTTTTGTGGAAAGTGGATATCCAACAAAGATTCCTTCATCAGCTTTTAGATCAAACTTTGATAGCTGTTCAGGATGAGTCTTGAGAACAAAACACTTGCATCCAAATACATGAAAATATATCAGATTTGGCTTCTTTTTCTTCACCATCTCATATGGTGTATTTCCATGCTTGTTAATGAGTGTTGCATTTTGAGTAAAACAAGCAGTCTACACAGCTTCAGCCCAGAAATAGGTTGGAAGCTTTGCTTCTTCAAGCATTGTACGTGCAGCTTCAATGAGAGTTCTATTCTTCCTTTCAACAACTCCATTTTGCTGTGGAGTTCCTGGAGCAGAAAATTCCTTCTTTATTCCATGGCTTTTGCAGAACTCTTCCATTATCAAATTCTTGAACTCAGTGCCATTATCACTCCTTAAAATTTTCACAGAATCTTTGACCATTTTATCCAGCTGTTTGACATGATCAATCAAGATAGATGCAGTTTCACTTTTTGTGTGCAAGAAATACACCCATGTGTATCTGGTGAACTCATCCACTATGACCAACGCATACTTCTTCTTTGCAATAGACATGACATTTACTGGACCAAATAGATCAACATGTATTAGATGATAAGGCTCAAGAATTGATGATTCAGTCTTGCTCTTGAATGAAGATTTTCTTTGTTTGGCTTTCTGACATGAATCACAAAGACCATCAGGAGCAAATACTGTGTTTGGCAGTCCTCTCACAAGATCTTTCTTGACCAGTTCATTTATATTGTTGAAATTTAAATGAGAGAGTTTCTTATGCCAATTCCAGCTTTCTTCAATTGATGCTCTACTCATCAGACAGATTGCAGAACCATCAGTACTTGTTGAAAGCTTAGCTTCATAAATGTTACCATGCCTGTATCCTTTCAGAACAACTTTGCCTTTAGATTTACTCACAATTTCACAGTGTTCTTCAAAGAAATCAACATGATAACCTCTGTCACAGATTTGACTTATACTCAGTAGGTTGTGTTCAAGTCCTGAGACCAGAGCTACTTGTTTAATTATGACATTTCCAAGATTGATATTGCCATATCCCAATGTTTTTCCAATGTTGCCATCTCCATAAGAAACACTTGGGCCAGCTTTCTCCACAAAGTCTGATAGCAGGGCCTTATTTCTAGTCATATGTCCTGAACATCCACTGTCCAGAACTAGAACATTTTTCCTGTTGCCGTGCAATCACAAAGACCACTAATTATTAGTTTTAAGGACCCAGACTTGCTTGGATCCTTTGGCCTTATTAAGTTTGTTAACATTTGCAGCGGATTTAGCATCAGAGTTTATGTTAACACTTTTCTTATCAGAACTTACACTATCAGACTTTGAATCAGAATTTACACTAGAAGGAACAATGGAAACTTTCTTCAAAGAAGGTTTTATTTGATAATAATCATAGTACAAACTATGATATTCCTTACAAGTATAAATGGAATGCCATAAACTGCCACAATGAAAACAAGGATTTTGTGGTTTGTATCTAACAGACTGACTCTTAACTCCTGATTTTGAAGGTAAGGAGTTAATATTCTTATTCTTCCTCCAAAAAGAAGTCAGATGGTTAGAACTTCCACAGTTATGACATGTTTTCCTAGAAGCATTAGGAACAGGTTTATAATCATTGCTTTTATTCACACCTTCCTTTCCATTCCTATTTTTCCTAGGTGATTTTACCTTGTTTGCATTCTTAACATCTTTCAGCTTATGTTTAAGCTGCTTCTTCGTCATTAAGCCTATGTTCACTTCAGCTGTCTTTTCCTGTTTTAGTTTGTCAGAAGTTGATTCCTTTATAACTTCTGATTTTTCATTTTCAGACTTTACAGTTACAAACTTAACAGGTTTTAACTTTGGCTTTTGCTTATCAACAGACTTAATTTCTTCAGTTTCTTTATCTTTCTTATCTTCTCCATAACCTAAGCCTTCTTTCCAGTTTTCACTACTTAGCAAATTTTGAGTTGTTTTTCCAGAGTTAGTCCAAGTCCTGATAATCTCTCTTTCCTTTTCTAACTCAGTTTTTAGAGATTCATTTAATTTTAGCACTTCATTCCTAACATAAAAAGCATCATCTCTATCCTTCTGAGTTTGATGGAACATGACTAACTCTTTTTCTAAGAAATCATTCCTTTTCTTAAATGCAAGATTTTCAGAAGTTAATCTTTCACATGTTCAAGTTTGATCTCTATAGCTAACAAACATGGTTTTAAGATATCTTCTCAACTCATTAATATCATCAGTATGAAAAGCATAAGTAGTCTGAGGTACCTTTGTTTCAGCAGCTTCAGAACTGCTCTCAGCACTTTCTTTATCAGAATTTGCCATCAATGCATAGTTCTCCTCACTTTCAGAGTCTGAGGTGTCTGTCCATCTTTTCTGCTTTGTGACAAGAGCCTTGCCTTTGTCACCCTTTACCTTCTTGCAGTCAGGAGATATGTGGCCTTTCTCACCACAGTTATAGCATTTAACATTGGTGTAATCTCCTCTGTCAGACTTTCCTCCTCTGCCTCCAGATCTTCTGAAATTCTTCATATCAGAACTTATGCCTTTCCTGGAAAACTTCTTTCCCTTCCTGAACTTCCTGTATGCAATCTTTGTGATTCCTTTCACCATAAGAGCACACAGCTTCATCATCTCCTCATCAGCATCAGTCTCAGGCAAGCTTTCAGAATCTGAGTCATCATCACTCTCAGAACTTGATGACTCAGTATCAGACTTTATGAAAAGAGCTTTACCCTTGTCTTTCTTTGAGGAAGCTGCTTTGGGGAATTCTTCTTCAGCCTTAAGAGCAGCTGTCCTTGACTTTCCTCCTTTCCTCTTGCTTCTTTGTTCCATCTCCAGCTCATGAGTCTTGAGCATTCCATAGATTTCGTCAAGAGTTGTTTCATCAAGATTGTAGTTGTCTCTTATTGTCGTTGCCTTCAAATCCCAGCATTCAGGAAGAGCTAACAGGAACTTAAGGTTTGAATCTTCAAGATCATACTCTTTATCAACCAATGATAAATCATTCAAAAGTTTGACAAATCTATCATATAAATCATTCAATGACTCATTAGCCTTTGAGTCAAAGTGTTCATACTCTTGAGTGAGTATTGTCTTCCTGTTCTTCTTAATTGTGTCAGTTCCCTGACACCTTGTTTCCAGAGCATCCCATATCTCCTTAGCAGTCTTGCAGTTGATTACCCTGTTTGACATTACATTATCAATGGCACTATGCAGTAAGTGTCGTACCTTAGCATCCTTAGCAATTGATGCTATGTCTTCAGCAGTATAATCACTCTTCTCCTTTGGTACGGTCTGTGCTGCTTCACCTGCAACTGCAACAGTGAGCTTGGTTGGTTTGTGAGGGCCTTCCTTGATTCTATCAAGGTATTCTGGATCTGTTGCTTCCAGGAACATGGTCATCCTTACCTTCCATATGGGATATTCAGATGGTCTCAGTATGGGGACTCTGATGGTCTCATACCGACTCTGAATTTGTGTTTTTGTTGGTTCCTCAGTTGTGGTAGGCTTAGTTGGAGTTTCTGTGTCCGACATGATTGTGTTTGGATCTTTAACTGTATGTATGTTAACAGAGTGGCTCTGATACCAATTGTTAGGTCACACACACACTGTAGAGGGGGTGAATACAGTGTATAGTACACTTGAATACAGTGTATAGTACACTCAAATCGAACTTTAAGAACTTAAGTAACAGAAAACAAACTTTATTGAAACAATAAACTCTGTTACAGTATGGAACTGTTACCTCTCGATGATGAACAAATATCACGAGAGCTGCTAGGGTTACAATGAATAATTTCTAATAATGATAATACTTATAGTGTTAACCCTATATCTGTGTTTATATACTACACAGTTACAAGATAATCGCTAATTGATATGGAATATAATTCTGCTTCTTAAAATATATCAATCAGATATCTTTTCTTTCAAGTATTCCATTCTTCACGGAATTCCTTCTTCATGAATATCTCTTCTTATGTTTATCTCAATCTTCTTTCCTTTAATCAGCTACTGTCCTTATCTGATTATCCTTCAGCACTTAAGTTCTGATATCTATCTTCTGATGATTATCTCCTGATAACATACGTACTGATATCCTTAAGTCCTGACTTCCAGTATAAGTACTGATCAACAGTTAAGTACTGATTTATCCTGTTCAGTAAGATCTGAAAGCTAAACATAAAACATATTAGCCATGACATTATCAAATATATCTAACACATCCTAGGAAGGAGAAGCTGTGGCCTCTGAGTTAGCATAAATGGGGGAAGGAGGAAGATCCTCCAAAGGAGACCCTTGCCCAGGATCGGGAGGCACTGGGTACGCCTCGAGAGTCACCGCTGGCACCTTCTTCCCAATCTCTCCTACGATCTGCTCCCAGCAAGTGGCGAATGTCACAGGGAAGTTAGCATCATACTCAACATTGAGGGCCTCTTGAAAGTCATATGCTTTGTAATCAGATATCACCTCAGCTCGAATCCTCCGAGCCTCTAACCCTAGCCTGCGAACCTTCTCCTTCTCATCAGCTAGCTCCCTCTCCACCTCTCTGAAATGAGTGAAGTTAGCCTTTGAACCTTGAAATACCTGTCCCTATCCCTCTCGGTGATAGTCAGGTTGGCCCTCACTTCCCTCGAGTTATGAATAGTAGCCTGAAGGAAAGTGTTCATCTGCAAAAGCATAATATAGCACAATAAACTAAATATATAATGCAAAGGGAAGGAAAGGAATACTAAAAGAAGGATGTACAAACATACCGAAGCCACTTCCTGAGAACAAAGGCGTTCAATCTGAAGATGGTCAGAAGACTCCACTATCTCAGCCCGTTCTCATGGCGTCACCACGCTCTCAGACCATATAGCGGCCGCCTCAGAGCTCCCCATGACTGTATCCCTCCTCTACATGCCCTAGGTCACAGTGAAAGGAGATGTATCCTTGTCAAGGTTAAGGGGCCTCTCAGATTTGAAGGTAGGGACAGTCTCCTTGACCGTGACCGAGAGACCGTCGCCAATCCTCACGCGCTTATCGTGGTGAGCCTCGACTGCAGAACCCCGAGAAGCACGTGACTCTCTTTTCTTGAAGATCGCATCCAAAGCCACTTTAGATGCAAATAATAAAAAATCATAAGACAAATGATAAAGCATGGAAATGAGTAATGAAGACAAATAGAGGAAAAAAATACCCTCGGGACCCCGATCGCTTAGACCTAAATTTTACAAATTGCCCTCTGAAAGGATGAGAGCACAGTGATGCAAGTTATCAGCTATAATGGCCCTAATGGCTGCATCTTCGTCTATCCCCAATTTTAAATCTTTTAAAGAACTGTCTACACTTTTGGAGAAATTGGTCCTGAAAAAATGGTCTCAACCCTCCTCGGCATCCAAACAAACATAAAACCACTCGCTCTTCCAAGTTGGATATGAGTCAGGGTTGGTGCCAGAAACAAAACAAGAACGGGCCAGGGATCTATGGACTATTTTGAACCATCCTTGGTCCTCAGGAACATTTAAAAATTTGAATAAATAACGAAAAACACAGACATTAGGCTCAGAACTGTGTTTACAAGATTGGGCCATATAATAGTGAATAAAACACCAGGAGTTGGGCGTGAGTTGGGTTGGATAGACACGGGCCTCGGCTAAAAGGCGAAAAACAAAAGGATGAGGAGGAAATCGGAAACCAGCATAAAAAGTTTCTTTATTCAAACGAATAGCCCCCGGTTTTGGATAACAAGCCCTATCATTTGGGATGGTTGCCTCGGCCCTATAAGGAGCAAAAATACCAAATAAATGAGCTATAGCACCTACTTTTTCAGAATCATATTTAGAAGGGTAGTTATAAGCATCTAAATGAAGCATGTTGGGGAAGGCTTCACCGAATTCAGTTAAAAGATCCCTATGTGAAATAACCGAAGCATGGTCTAAAGATGTTTTACCTCGGCTGGCCCTAGAAGGACGGGTAGCAGCTTGAGGAACCTGAGAGTGGGAGGCGTCGGAATCCGTCATTAAAGTTCTTGCAAAGAATGCTTGAAAACCCAGAAATCCCTTGAATATGGGGAAGGAGATGAAGATTCAAACGGAATCTTTAAAGAAACCCATAAGACGGTGAGGACTGCGGTGACAAAAGAAACCGGAAACCGCCTTGTGGTGGCAAATAAAGAGAATATTGCAGAGAGAAAGATACAAAGAGCGAATTTTTTGTGAAAGTGAAGTGTGAGAAATGAACTCACACTCCACTCCTTATATAGCCCTCCATGAGGGAACTCAACCGACATTAGGCCTAAAGGAAATGGGCTTAATAAATTGTAAAAGGCGGGAAGCCCATAAAATTCAAAAATTTAGAGTATTCTACCAAATTCAAGAATACTCTAGAATGTTCCTTGCCAAAAAAGAAAAAAAATCAAAACATTTACCCTGAATTTTGTGAAAAAATCACACGAGAAAATATGAAGGGACCTAACCACGCCCAGGAGACATTATTCCTAGGCGTGGTTAAAATCATGCTTGTAAGGTGGGGTAACCCACACCTAGGATATACTGAAGAATGAAAGAGGTCAAACCACGTCTAGGAGACATTATTCCTAGGCGTGGTTAAAATCATGTCTCCTAGGAGGGGGTTACCCAACAACTCCTAGGAGACAAGTTTTGTAGGTGTTATTGGTAACATGTCTCCTGGGCGGGGGTTACCTATGTCTAGGATGAAAGAGGGTTTGATAGCCAACAACGCCCAGGAGACAAGTTTTCTAGGCGTTGTTGGTAACATGTCTCCTAGGCGGGGGTCAACCACGCCTAGGAAGAGTGAAGGGGAAGGGACCAACAACGCCCATGAGACAAGTTCTCTAGGCGTTATTGGTAACATGTCTCCTAGGCGGGGGTGACCCATGCCTAAGATGCATGGCACCATGCAACCCATTTTCTGATTATTTAATTAATCAGAAAATGGGCAAAAATGAGAAAAATAGCTGAAAAATCCCAATAAATAGGGAAAATAGATGGGAAAATCCCAAAAATTCAGGAAAATTAGAGAATAATTTTCAAAAATTATTTTTGACAAAATATTCCTGAAACATTGAGGAAAAAATACCTGTGAGTACCGGAATATTCCTAAAAATTAAGGAAAAATAGAGAAAAATACCAGAAGGTAATAAAAAATTCCTATAAAATTAGGAAAGCCCATAAGGACGGATCCCAAAGGGAGAATCGTTGTAAATGTGTAGGTCGCTCCATACTTTACGATAAAAATGATAACCAGAAAAGGTATAAACCTTAACTTCTGCGAAATCATTGACATGTTTCGCAAATATGTGGGGGGCAAATGATGTGGGCCTAAAATTAGCCTAGAAATATAATTAATATTGAATTAATTAGACCTGATGCGGTCCAATAAGGAAGCCCAATTAACGAGGCCCGAAGCCCTGATTATTTATTAATTTTGTAAATAATAAATAGGGAGGATTAACAGCTCATTAAATGAGTCCTATCAGTGATATAAATATATAAAAGATAGCCTCAAGGGCACTTATACCAACACGGAGTCTGATTCCTTTATTCTAGGACTTCAAAGTCTATCCAAATCTGAGACTTGTTCAACAAGTCTCCTAACCCTAGTCCAATTCAAGGGCATCCAACATTTATATAAAGGGTCTTGCCCCATCAATCAGAACTATGTTTTTGACTTGATCCTTGGCATACAACAAGGTACGTAGACATCTTGTTAAGGCTGATTGAGTCACGAAACACAAGAGCAGTCAAACCGAGCCGCGAACCTCACGAACCCTAGCAATAAATACGACCAAGTTTTTAATCCATAACAGAATGAAACTAATTTTTAATTTTAGACCGTCACTTGAATATTTGAGGTTTTTTCTATCTTCAATAGTTTATTCAATATTTACTAAATTATCTTTAATTTATTGATGATTTGACCATTAATATTCAACTGAAATTATTTCAAAATTATAAATAAAAGACTGATAAAAATTTTATATTCAAAATTATATTCACTATATAATCGTACTTATACTTTATATTAATCATTGAAATACACATTTTTAGTATTCGAATAAATAGTAACCAAGTACCTAAACTAAGTATTTGAATTTATCATTAAATCTTCAAGAATATAGTCGAGAGAACCAATGGATCTAATATTAGAAAGGGTATATAGCTAAATATAAATGATAACCTAAAAGCTAGCAAATAGTAACCAAGTACCTAAACTAAGTAGTATAGCTTGGAAACTAGGATGGCTAGCGAAGATTTTTATTGATTTAGTAGTACTAGGATATATACAAGATCATATATCACAATATTTCACAAGAAGCATCCAATAAAATCACAAAAACCCTCTCTCTTTCTCTTCAAAACACATTGTTGATTTCAAGAACATCATGGAAAGAAAAATTCATATCTCATGTTCTACTCATTCAAAAATCATCAAATTTTTACCAAACCTCTTTCATATCATGGTTAAGTCACGCACCAAATTTCAAGCCCATCCATGAAGTTTTAAATTTTATAAAAATGTTTGAAATTGAGGGTGAATAGTATTTCCGAAAATCACTAACTTGTTTTCTTGATTTTTCATGGAAGTTTAAGGCTCCTAAAGCTAGAACAAGGCTTCATCAAGGATCTTATTTCTTTATTAAGTATTAAAAAGCTTCAAGGAAGGTATAAAAATTCATCCAAACTTTGTTTAAGTTTTAAGTTTCAAGAAAAGTAAGGATCTTGGATATAAGTATGGTTTTGATGATTGATTTGATATTTTTTTGATGTTTAGTTAGTTAGTATTAAGGTTGATACTTGTTGCCTCAACAAGATGATGTTCATGAGAGAATTTAGTTGTGGGATGATGATTTGGTGATTGTTGATGGTTGCATAATGATTTAGGACGTAAACGAAACTCGAATCTTAATCGTAACCTCTTTAAAACGAACAAATCACAACTTAAGTTTTCTGCAGAAGTTCCCGAATGTATAAACTGTAGTTTCTTAAAAATTAATACTTTATTATGATATAAAATGTTATGAGGATCGTTTAGGAGCTTGAATCACTTGATTTCAATTTACGGATCAAAAGTTATGATCATTTTAAAAAAGATTTTCGCGACAAAAACAGCTACAAATTATGAACTTTGTAAATAGAAATGGTCGACTTAAAAATATTTAAAAATCATGAAATTTTAACATAGAGTAATAAATAGAGTTTATTAACTTTCATAAAAATTTCAAGTAAAAATATGGGTATTTAAATTTTATAAAAATATCGGAGCCGAGGTCGCGCGAAGTACGAACATTAAAAATAACCCCCTGTTAGAAATTGCTTCTTTGGGATTTTGACCCTCTTCCCAAAAAACCATTTTCAAATAATTAGTTCTGAATTTTGTCTAAATCGCGCACGCAAAAATGGTGCTTCAATTGAGTTAACGGTTTGAGAGAAATCAACGTTTTAGTGAAAGCGGTATGAATAGTAAAACTCCGTAGTTGACCGAACTTTTAAAATGCTTTTCACCTATTTAAACTCATTTTATCAAAATGAAATTTTTATGATAAATATTAAAAGAACTCAAGAAGCTCCTCGAGACTGTTTCGTATTATAATATTAATATTTCGATTTATTAAAAATGTTAGAGTGCGAGTCACGTAATAGTAACATTCGGTAAGTCAACTCTAGAAGACTACTTTGACCGTCCGTTTCGACCAAGGATTGATACTTATTTCGAGTTTGTCGAATATTGAAAATTATGAAGTATTGTAATTATTAGAAATAAAAGTCGGTAATGGGATTAGAAATACTGATTAAGATTTTGATATTTGTTGATTAGAAACTCGGAACGAGATGAAGTCGGAAAACGTATCTTGGACTCCAGGAAAGTTTTCAAACCTTACCTCTTAAAACTGTTGTGTTTTGTTTGTTTTCAAATAAATGCTATATATACATGATGTTGTATTATAATATTTTACAAATTGTGATTATTAATATCATGCGATATGTTAATGATTTTGGTATATGAATATTACCGAATTTCAATCAATAACGCTAGAGAATAGCATTGTATATATGAGGTGTATATTTTAGACCGATGATCAGTCAGTATAATTTGATGAGAACCCGGAAGTATTCCGGTAATATTTTATTTAAGAATATTAACGCTACAGTAGAGCGTGATGTATAAGTTATAAGACCGAGAGTCAGTCAGTTTTTATAAAGTATAAACCCCGGAATTATCCCGGAGATATTTTGGGACGATTATAAGTCCTTATCTATTTTATTCCAAGGGACTCAATGTCCTCTTGCTAAATATTAAAGTACCTCGAATTTTATTTAAAAATGATTTCTAAAGATCGTATTCCCCCAACTCTATTTAAATCTACCCGAACAATGAATCTTATTTCAGATATTCATTTAAAAAGGGAGAAGTATTCTCCAACATTTATTTTATTTTAAAACCAATTGTTTTATATATATTAAAGATTAATATAATTACTTAAACATAAACTAGTTGAGGAATATTATTTCAAATATTCTTTTATAGAAGAACTATTCGAGGTTTAATTATTTAATAATTATTATTTAATTATTTAGTATTTATTAAATGATTTAATATCATTTAAAATTATAAAACCTATTTTAAAATATTTTCTGAGTTTTGGAAAATCATATTAATACTTTCAGATCGTCGAAGAATATTATCTCAACATACCTTATATATTTTGACTATAGTTTCAAAAGAAAATCCCCCTTAATCAATTATCCGTTGACAACGGTCAACTCACATTATCTTAGTACTTCCTCCGAAAATTCGCGGAAGTACATATTTATATATATACATATAAGATGAGTTGTTTCTATCAACAAGCAAAACGCTTGGGGAACTTCTATGTGGTTCAAGTTCTCGAGATATGATAGAATTCTTCAAAGGACTTGAAGGGGTAGACTCTAGTACGAATAGTACTAGGGAGACTACCAAAGGTACCGCAGCCGAAGGTACTTTGTGTACTCGGGAACTTGTGAAGTATGTGTACACCCGAAATGGGACACGTAGCTCGAATGCGGCAAGGGTGATAACCGGGATACGAAGATGTCTTCCTTCTACTAGTAGAAAAGGTTACTATTTTCCGTATTACGACTGATCATCGTATGCGGTAGCTCCAGTGAATGTCCTATTCTTCCAATTGGAATTGAGATGCAATACAGTAACCCAAGCCTAGGTGCTGGGTTTACCATTAAGGTATTTGCAGACTAATAAGTCAATCAAATAATTGTTTTGAAAAGAGGTGTGTATCACCAAGAAATTTACTTTGAATAAATACATATCCTTATACGGATTAATATAATTTCCTTAACAGTCTTTTCATACTGTTGATTATTATGGTTGAGCATCATTGCTCACTCTTGCTTTCTTTTAAATGTCACAACACAACAAATATCCAGTATTCCTGTGTGGGACTTAGTCTCTTATAGTCGTGGGGAGAATCCCTTGAAGCATTGTCTCAGGTGGGCCATAGTATTCAGATAGGTATAAGATATTAGTCATAATTATAGTAACTTCATGTAGAGGTTATGAATAATTTTTGAGATCCTGTAAAGTAAATTTGAGTTATAATAAAAGAAGATTACAGTTTGTACATCATTTCTAAGGCTATAACTTGTGTGTGTGTGCGTGAGATTGGGGTCTGTTGGATTACTGAATCAATACAGGTTACACATGAGTGAAGAATGGCGTGATGACCCAGATTCCTGACCCCGGATTTGGGGGCATTACAGAAATGGTATTAGAGCAATAAGTTATAGTACTCAGAGATGAGAGTGTTAGGAGTTTGTCTAGATGCGAGATTACGTAAGAGCTCATATAGAATTCATCATTGGACTACTGGATGTAGCCCCAATGTGTAGGTTATGATAAGTGTATATTTGAGGTAATAAATCATGACTAATAGGACCATTGGAGATTATCAGAATGATGATAAGAAAAATTAGAATCATATATAATTTGGAAAGGATGTGGATGTAGAAATCGGAGCTGAGTCTCCAGGGTATTTGGGGTAAAGACGGTATTATCAACATCATATGTTCATTTGGACAACACGAGCTTTGTTACTCGTAGTTCTTTATAGGTTGCCCATGAAGGGGCATTACATGTGAGAACGTGAAGTCTAATTATTAGTATACAGTTGAGGTTATTGACCTAAACTAGTTGAAGGTGTCATTTTACCAATGAGGATTTGAATATCAAATTAATAAGGAATTTAATAGAAATAGTGCCCAATCTACCCTTAAGGATTTTATTTCTATTAAGGAAGATTTGAATGTAATATAAGAATGTTATCGTAAGACGATTATATTACATGATTTTATTAGTGTGCTTAACATGTAAGGTTATGATGGTTTTGCTCAAAAATCAAGAGCATCGAGAATCGATGGCATGTCTACAATTAAATGGCGTAAGATGACAACGAGCGATGGTTCGATCTTAGAACCTTTTAAAAGGATAGTCCAGTAAGTCTAGAGCGGAATTATTCTATGGAAATGATGTTAGAGACTACGTATATATACTCGTAGACCTCTAATATATTCAGTAATGTATGTTCACTTACACACACATGCCACCAAACTTATGGATTGCATGGAGATCCCTAAAAGATCTCTTTGATCTGTTTCCAGGGGGAGCTGGCCACTTGTAATTAGTAACAGATGCATTTAGCAGGCCCCTATCAGCTTAATAGATAGTTTTGGAATATTTTGATTAAGATCTTCAAGGTAACACACTGGAATGACTGATATACGTGCGAAAGTCAAGTTATTAAGCGATTTTAAAATGATGTTGAAAGAGACACTAGCTGAAACATGGAATTACAAAGACAAAGAGGAGGTATCATCCTCAAAAGGATAATGACAAGGGTTAGGATAATCAGTGAAATATTTTGGCACCTACTCACTGTCACACCACTCCCTCCAAACTGTTGATCATTCGTATTACCTTGTTAAGTCATATCAGGCAATCCTTTTAGTTCTCTACTTTGAACTTCTGATGTGACCATCTTGAATAGTCTTTCTCCGCATCAGGAGTTGTTCAATTCCTTTAGTTAATCCATGAAATTTCATTCATAGATTATGATCTTCTTGTTCGGCTCACAGTTATTTATACTTAATATCAATTATACAAGGAATTTTTAATAAATTTTCCTCAATTCATCGATGAATATTCATAATGAATATCTTTATTTGATTCTTTTTTCATACTTATGCTTCTCAGTCGAGATTGTAAATATCTAACAAATTGTTAAATACATGGATGATCTGATATCCATGGATTCCTCGGGAATCCTTTTCTTCTATTCGGAATGAGATTGGATATTGAACTTTGAAATCATAGTAAGGGTATCAATTTGATATTGGTATTCTGAATTCAATTTTATTTGAGAATCTGATAAAGTATGTGAACGAGGGCACCTCTGAGTGTACCATTTTTTTGTAGGAAATATTTGATGAGAGGCTATCGATTGTTCCGATGCCAAGACCACTCGATTCAGAGTTATGATTGCCTTTCTCGACCCAAATTTGAAAACTCTTTATTTTGAAATCGTCATCCGGGTAGCCACAAATTCTTTAGTTGTTACGATATTAATATTTTCTTTTTCGAACAAACTGAAATATGCTTAGTTGTATATGTTCTAATGACCGACTAGTTAATATCCAAACTAGTTGAAATTTTAATTAATACAATGAAAGCCTAGTTAATCATCCTAGCTAGTTGCTATGGGACAAACCGATTGAGCTGGCAATTTTCTTAGCCGGTTGATAATATTGCTTGATATGGACTAGTTATTATTTTTTTAGTTCCACTTCCAATCAATTTTTTTTTTGCACAATGCATTATATATGCAAGATTAATCGTTGATGAAATTTTCAAAGAATTATTTAATTGAGACTTAACTAGGTCGCCCACTCAAACAAGAATTCATATTCAGTTTTATGAAATATTTTGTTCATGAAATGTTATATTCTTTCGTTTATATAACAAATATCCAGTTAAAATCATAAAGTGATTGAAGAATAATGTACTTCCTTATTTGTTAATCATTGAATAAAATTCCTTATTTCAAAATAGCATCTCTTTGAAACCTCGATGGTTAACTTTTGGTTGAGGATGTTATTCGAAATTTCTCTCATTATTCGAAAAGAAAAAGTATTCTTTCAACGGGGAAATCTTACAAGTATCATTCGTATGATGTTATTATTCAATAATCATTGCTTTAAGGGATATTCTCTATAATATCATAATATAAAATTTTAAGTATATGGAAGGATAATCCTTGTTGTATTCTTTCTTCCAAGTTATAAATCTTTTGAGTGTTGCGACTCTTTATTCGGAGCTCATTATTTCTTCTGATATTAGATTTTAAAATCTTGTTAAGATTGTCTAAATTACATCGATATCGTGAAAATTATTCTTCTAGGGCTGATTGTCTTCCGAACAAAGAGAGGCATAGTCGAGAACCGATTGTTGTAATATGAGACTGAAAACTCAGTGCTATGATGGTGCAATCAGAGCATCGTGATGAGTAAGTTATTTTAAAAAGGGAATACCATGTTTAGTTATTATCATAAGGATATTTAACTTGTTTATAGAAGAACGATAATAAAGATACCAACGTAATTAGTAAGGTATGCTTCTATGAACCATTATCGGGATATGTACTAATGAATTCGGGAAAGACCAAGCATGTATGAATTCGAGGATAGGTTTTTCAAAAAGTGAAGATAAGATTAGTAGCAACCTCTTGTTAGAAATACTCGACAACAAAACAGGATTTTGTGTGAAATGTAATGATACGTCTACGCAGCTTAAGGACCATGACATAAGGCGTCCTAATAATAATCTAGAATAACACGATAAGGTTCGCACTGAAAGGGACAAAGAGCTTAACTTATGAGGAAAATTTGGAATTTTTTTATGCCGAACACGAGGTATAGGCTACAGTCAAAATTGATCAAGAGTTATAATTGAGAAATCTACTATCATCAAGGAAAGGCCCATGTGGTGGCCGACACTTTAAGTAGTAAAAGATAGATGGAGGATAACAAATTTCAGGACAACTGATGAGGAGGATCGGATGAATGAATTTCAAGTAAGACAATGTGAATAAAACCCTTTATTACGTAACGGGAAGGATTAAAGACAACTAGAAACTTAAGATGATATTAGTCATGACCGAATATGAAAAGGGATGTCATTGAGTAGGTAAGTAAGTACTCGACATGGTTGAAAATGAAAACAGAAAGGCGAGGATTAATATTTTTAGCGATTGCGACTTGTAAATGACCGAAATGGGAGTAAGAGTTTATTATAATAAATTCTGGAGGAGGATTATCAAGAACTAAGTATCTCATCGTGCTATTTGAAGATTTTGATTGATAGGTTAAATAAGACCGCTTATTTTATTATGCAAATAATAGATCTCCACTCTACAAAATTTTATGAACGCATAAGAGATAATTGGTGACGGAGAGACCCCGTGACAATTGCGCCACACAAGGAACCAAGATTTAATTTCACAAGTAGGTTATTTCCCAAGTATTTTATGAAAATGAACGAACAGAGGCATGATTTAGAGTTCTCAAATTGACAAGAACGGCGAGAGAACTATCTAGCGGCTTGCCTTTTATTTGGAACGATTTGGAGAATCGCCTATCGTTGACGGAAAATTCATGTAGATATAATTACCACGCTAGGATGAGGAAAATAACCGCTGATATCCCTAACGAAGAATAACGTGGAATAATGAAGGATGTTATGGTTAGGGCTCACTAAAGGCAAAGAAGATCGTATACGCCCTTTAAAGGCCACTAGTAACAGTTCCCAATAAATGTGAATACGTCTAAAGCTCTAGTGAGAATAATGAATACGACCCAGAAGGTATCATAATACTATAAATATTATACGGGGAATGATTAAAAAAGTCTGACCGATAGCGGAAGCTGAGCGTTCCACGATTCTAAAGCGTATCAATATATTGCATATGAAATGGTGCTTCCTTCAAGATGGCAACAGGACCACAATGTGCCTTACATTACTACCGGAAGAAATGTTAAATCCAGAGCTAAGCGTGTAACAGGGGACGAGCGTGTAAAAATGCAACAAGAACTTCTTACATAAAATAATCGATAGAGATGATGCGCCGAGATGAGCAAACATTAAGGAACAAAATTCTAGCACTAGTAAGAGTGATGAAGGGAAAACGAATAAGTTGGAGGACAATTCCAAACACTAGAAGATGCACAAATCGTATATATTATAGATTTTTAAGGAAGATTAAGTGACGAGTTAACGTTAATCGAATTACCGATAATAACAAATTATCATGCGGGCATTGGAATGGCTACAAAGCAATGTACAGAAGAAAGAATCGTTCTCCCTTACGTTGGGAAAAAATTGGTAAGCGGAGGATACTGGACCATAGTTGAGTCAATAGACCAAAAACAAATCCTAGAATTCATCAGAACCTGACTAGTGGCAGCTGTAACATCCGGGAAATATCGTGTTGTATCAATACATGATTATTATGTGAATATTATATGAATTTTTGGAGAATTATGTAATGATTGATAATAATATTTGGATGTTTGTATATAATAAAATGTGAGTATATTAATTTTAATATGTCCAGAATGAAATATAGATAATTAAGGAATTTTTCTGGAAATTTTTGGAGTGTTATATGATTTTATAATGATTTATGAATTATTAATTATTTTCTGAATAATTACAAAATTATTTTATAAAGCCGGGAATCGTCCGACTTCAACCGTTTTTACGTTTTTACAACCCGAAACTCCTCCGAAAACTCCTTCTTAACCTAATCTGGTAATTCCGGACATTTTCCGTGTTTTGACTTTTTAGATCCGGATTACGGTTTGACCCGTGCGCGGCCCGGAGCAAGATTTTCGATACGACAATCATCTCGGTGAATCAACGAAACCCGTATTCTCGAAAGACGGGATATTATTACAATATTTTCGTATAAAGTGTTTTATAAAAAGCCCAGTTTGGATAATTATCCAATACGGGTATCAAATTAGATCGTTTTTATGGTTACTTAGCGGCTAAGTAACTAATTTAACGATCCAAAATGATGCAGAATGAACCAATATTCTGTAAATATAAATAGTATATTTCTTATTTTATTTTATTCGTTTATTCATTTACAACCAGTAAAATTATAGTAATTACAGAGAAAAACCCTAAAAACAATACGTTCTTGAGAATCAAACGCAAGAACGAAGGCGTTACCGAACTCCGATTCAAGCGTGCGATATATCAAAACGAAGCTCTCGAAATCTTCTTCCTGAATCAACTATTTGTTTTTGCCCAGGAATTAAGGTGATTTTGTTATTTATTTATTTTAATTGGAATTATTTGATAATTAAAATATGAATTTTTGTTCTTGATGTTGTTTGTGTGATTTGATGGCATAATCATGTAGAAAATTTTCTCCTGATCATTTTGGTATATTATATGAAGAATTTGGAGTTCAATAACATGTAGAAAATTGAGTTTGATCTTCAAATTTGTGAATGAGGGTTTAAAAGTTTGAATGTTCTTAATTACAAATTAGGCGTTTGTTCGTTATGGGTTATTATTGTAAATTAATTATACTATCCTGTAGATCGTCGAAGACAAATTGAATAAGGTATATATGATTAACGAACGGTGGCCGGAAAGCGTTCGCCGGAAAAACGAGCCTAGCGGCGGCGTTTTTTTCAGTCGAGTTTTCCGTCTATCCCTGTGATTTATTGACGATATGGTATATGCGAATAAGTTCGTGGATGCAACACCTTTGATTCCCATTAATTTGGCGATGTTCTGGGAGGTTTTTAGGCCGCCGGAAAAGCTCCATGACGGCGGCCATGAAGTTCCGGCCGGCGTCGACGAGGAGGGTAGGGGAAGGGGGAAAATTACAGTTTCCCCTCCTGTCCTTTATAGGAATTTCATTTTTAATATTACACTTTCAAAAACATACAAAAACCAGATTTCAGTTTTATTTATTTTCGAAAATGATATTTTTATTATTTTAAAAAACCGAAAATGGTTATTTTATTATTTTAAATCCAGAAAAAAATTGTTTTAATTATTTATTTAAAAGTAAATCAAATTTATTTTATTAATTAATTTTAATTAGTTTTTAATTATTTTAATTAATGAGTTAATTTATAATTAATTGATTAATTAATCTAATTAATTATTAATTATTTTTAATTAATTTAATAATTACATTTAATTATTTAAAATTAATTTAAAAATCCTGAAAAATAGTTTTGAGCTTTAAAATATTATTTAAAATCATTTTCAAGGCTCGATAATTATTATAAAATAATTTTAAAGTAAGATTCGGATGTTCGAACCCTATTATTTAATTATAAAATAATTCGGGGTCCAATTTTAATTTCGAAAAATGTTAAAAAATTTGTAATATATACCTGGAAAATCATTTTAACCCCGAATCTTCTTTAAAAAATTATTTTGATCGAATACCTTACGTGTTATGTGCTACGTGTTCACTAATTGATGTGTTATATGCCTATGTGGTTATGGTTTGACTGTTTTATTTATAAGTTTCAATCCGTACGTCGGATTTGGGTAAAACGAAGGGTAGATAAAAGCTTGTGACGTCTATGTAACGATTAGAATAGCACGAGTATGAATAATTGATAGATACTTGTGATGCCTAGCAGAGTTAGTAAGGCATAGAAAAGGAAATCAGTGATCCATAAATAGAATCGAAATGTCGAAAGAGAAGGTACGTGATTGATAAATAGAAGAAAGGCATAGAAAGAGAAGGAAAGTGGTTGATGAGTAAAACTATTAGATGAGTACAAGTAAAGTGGAAATCTTCGGTGATAAGGCAAGTACTTCTGAACCTTTTTCAAGATATATTGCAAATATTTTTGAACTGTTTCATAAAATGTCGCTATTATTCAAAATAACTCATGTTTTATACTGCAAGCACTTTAAACTATTTAATCTTGGACCCTGATTCTTATTGATCTTGAGCCCTAAGCCTTATTCTTCATAAACCATTGATTGTTGAATTCCCAGATACGAGCCATACACATGCGATACTACTCCACAAATACACATCTACCACATACTGATTCTGATATTGAGTTTCAAACATACCAACCCTTATTCCTTGTTTAACAGAAGACCAACTCTTGGAACCCTTGAACCCTTGGTCTTCTACTTTCAGAATCTTTCCTTGATTGAAAGCCAATCTTTTTGAATTCCTTGTTATGCCTTCATAGTGTTATGAATCACCCTATGCTTCAAGATAAATGTTGTTTATGATTAAGCTTATTGATTTACATTGGTTATCATATTGAATGGTTTTAGAATTGGATAGTTTTATAAATGCGGACCAGATTCGTGGTTAGACCAGATTCGTGGTCATAATGTGACACCCCCAAATCCGGGGTCAGGATTGGGTGTCACTACACAACTTAAAATAATAAAAACCTGTATATTAAAATAAATATACAGATAATCCCTCATTATTCAGGATCGCTTACAGGTTATAGTATGATACAAGAATCTAATCTTCTAAAATTTACATTGTCTAAATACAATTTCATTACCTCATTACTAATTTCCTTGTATTGATCACTCCGAAATCTCCAAATTTCTTCAGCAGGAATCTCACCACTTTTGCTGTCTATTAAAAGCTATTCACTTTGTCCTCATTTGATACTGAAAGAATTAAGAGTTCACAAAGCAAGAGTGAGCCAAAAATGCCCAGCAAGTATCATAAATGGTTTCCAGGTATCACATCAGAAAACTCCTGGAAACGATTGTTGAATGATTTTAAAAACGTCTTTACATATTTAAATAGTTGAGCGAACAAAACATCGGCCCTCGTTGGCCTTTAATCATAATTCACATTTTTCTGTAAAAGAACAGTGATTTTTTTAATATTTCATCCTTTTGAATCAAATCTCTGTTTGAGTTTGTAATTATGAACTATTCGGGAAGAAATGCCGTTAATGGAGATCAACAATAAATTTGACTGGACACTAGATACCAACATATGCACTATAACCTGCTGATCAGTCAGGAGATAGTGCGGATCTATACACTACACCATATATGGCCTCTAGAAACACCCAAAAAAAAGTGTAAAAATGGCCAAAAAGTGTTACCTAAAGCAAAAATTGGGGCTATGGTTACACTTTTTGAAAATTTGGTGGTGTTGAATTTGCTCGTGCTACAATAGGGGTCTATTGTAACAAATTTTCAACTTTTGGTAACATAGCTGTAAATGTAACCATAGACCCCATATGGTTACACTTTCAATATCTATAGTAACGACATACATGTGTAACCACAGTTCTATTGCAACACCAATAAACCTTTTGTAACACCAAAAAACATGTTGTAATAAACTCTTTTGCAACATCATTTTTTCTATTGTAACACAATATTGTAAAATAATTAAATTATTTTGGTTACATGTTTATAGGTTATTGTAACACTTTTTTAATAAACACTCTTGTATCTACTGTAACATCCTTTATTTATCGTAACAATTTTTCCTTTGTTTGCCAACATAAAAATATCAATTGGTTACACTTGTTAATTTTTAAATTATAATAAAATATAGATCAACTTGCAACATTAAGACTTTAATACATATTAATTGAACTTGAGAGTTGTTATCAAAAGTACAAGTTCATCCAACAAATACAAAGTTCCCAAGCAAACCAAAATAACCAAACTTCTAAATTACATCCAAAAGCTAAATAACATCTACCATAACTAGTTAATACGATAGATTAATTCCTGAAAGATTGCATACACACGTAAATAAAACAGAGTTGTGGTTAAGAAACAAGTCGGTCAAACATCAGTACTGTCATTATCTCCACTGGAGTTGCCATTTCCACTACTTCCTGACAGTCCCATTATCAGGTTAGTTATCATCCAGAGTAGTTTTTCATTCCAAATCATGGATCCCGTCAGATTTGCAACTCCAGTCATCAGGCTCACACATGGGATTAAAGCTCTAACACAAATATTACCAATATAATAAGAAAATCAAAAAAATATAAACTTTAGCAAAAAAATTGGAAGAGCAGGTTATGAAACTTTAAACAGTTTTATACCTTATTAATGTCATGACTCAATAGAGGGCTCAGTTTAGCTTGTGCACCCACTGCAAAATCATTTTTATTTCCAATCATACATATATCATCACTATTATTTGCTTGCCAGACATGTCCACTTTCTGCTACATTGACCAAGTTCACAGTTGAAAAGTTCAGGGTACCAAAATTATAGACACCACTTGAGGTGGGGCCGGTATTACGTAAAAATATGATAGTTATTTTTGTGTCCACGTAACAAAACTTTACATTCAGAATTATGTTATGCATCATAACAGGAGGAAGGACACTACACCAAATACTTACAAAATATCCATATCTTTCTCGTCGGAAGGGATAGGAACTTTCATGTTTTCCTGAACAGAAAAAAGAAAATTATGAACTATATATAAAAACTATATAACTGTATAAGTCCACTTGTGTTAAACTAACCATAGAGGATGGATAAGCATCAGGAAGAGATTTCCTAGATTCCTTGGTAACGAAAGGATGCTGCATGTGAGTAGCAAAGTGTAAGTATATATCACACTTCTTTGAAATCAGAAAAAGATATCAAAAAGCTTAGAAACCTGCTACATTTTTAATTTAGAAACTAATGACCTGCAACAAGTCACAACATATTTTGAAGATGCATTTTTAATGCCTACTAACTAGACATGTATATAATATGTGCTTTTTTTGAAGGAAAATTGAGTTTTAGTAGTTAGGCTTCCTGCAAATAGCATATGCTGACGACAATCAAATAAATTATAACCCTGGGTTTGAAGTACATACTTTTACAAACATTGAAGCATAAAATCTTTTGCTTCAGCAGAAAGATGATCAGGGATTGGTGGATGAGACTTTGTACTACCAACATGGAAGAGAGCTGGGACCTGGAAGGACCTATAGGTTAGTATATTGCATCAGGAAATACTCGTATCATGGAAATATCATTTATATTTAAAAAAAATATTGATTGATAATTTGAATGTTTTAAAAAACCTCCTGGTATTGTTCACTCCAGGGAGGCTTTCCTGTAGCCATCTCAATTATCGTACATCCAACACTCCATATATCAGCAGAGCTGTGAGATTTATTATGTATAAAATGTAAGAATCGGCCACAAAGAAGGACCATTATTCAATTGCAAGATGATTTAAAGCTAATATACTAGCGGTCATTGAAATAGTCATGCAGATTTAAGGGGTAGAAATATTCATGCAGATAAATGACAATGCAACATCAACTCTGCTGTACCAACAACAAAAAACATCATGTAAACTCTATACAGATAGGTACACTAAATCAGTCATATACCTAATTTTACAAGTCTGGAAGCAATCAACTTTTGCAGGAATACAATTAAGACATAAATCTACATTTCTTATATTTTGATCATCAAGGAATTATGTCCTTAAACCTCTCAAAATGGAAGTCTAAGACAGGTGGTCAAAGCTGAGAACAAAAACGCTGTTGCGCTCAACATAGTCAAGTATTTCTAATAAAATGAAAAATAATTATTTTAACGTAAAACTTTACAGATATAATCATGGATATCAATTACATATTCTATAAAAAATTCAAAGCAAAACCAATCCCTTATCATACAAAAAACTGAAACACTCTCGCTGTAAAACACAGAAATTTTATGTTGCGCGACTTATACTAAAAGTTACATAACTCCTTAATCGTATACACAAATGACTCAAAACTTTCGCATATATAAACTAGAAATCATATAGAACGATTCACATCATAGAATCACCATTAAAATAGGTCTCTAACTGCCCCCACAAAACCTATCAAAACAGGGCTGCTTCATTGACAAATACTGTATTATATGTATTTCGACTTCACAATTTTTAGCATAATACAATTATCGAAACCAAGTAATAAACTCAGACTATTATATCAGCAAAAAGAAATTTAAGTCGTATAAAAACATAGTTCTAAAAATCATAATCAAGGCTTAAAAGCAAATAATTGTATACCTTTAATCATGAATCAAGTAAGAGAGACAAGCCCATGATGTTTTTCATCTTTGCCCAATTTTTATGTCATCTAGATACAAATAAAAAACAAGAAACATCTGGAAACTGATTATTGAACCCGTTGAGAAGAAAACCCCAATTTTACAAACCCTAATTACTAGAACCCATGCTCCAAGATCTAACCCCTACCAAGAAACTTAATTTCCCTAATTTAGAACCCTGATTTCCACAATTTAGAACCCTAATTTATGAATGTATTTGAGAATGTTTCTCTGGTGAGAGTGTTTTATTTAAGCGTGTGATGCGTATAGAGTGTTAAAGTACATAATGGAGTGTGTTAGTATTTTATTTTATTTTACAAAGTAAAATGAGCAGGTCAATTTTTTTCTTATGGGCTACTTAAAATTTGGTGAAAATTTGGCTAGGCCGCTTCACAATCCCGCCTAAACATTTAGCTCTATTGTAACACAAATTTCAATATCAATACTAACACTATATTTTATGTTACAATAGAAATTTTAACATGTCTATGGTAATATTTATTATCATCTACTATAACACAAAAATAAATTGTTACCTCAGATCATATTTTACTTATGTAAGGCAAAATTTTTGCTTGTAACACCAAAAAAAGTGTTGGTAAAGGCCATATATGGTATAGTGATACCCAACTGCATAGACCCAACCAACATATGGGGTACCCAGGCAACTATGGCCTAAAGGGTCCGGTCCATCCCTGACCCATAGGATCCAGCTCATCACTGGTCCTCATAATAACCGTCTAGCCCGTAGAGTATTTTGATATCAAATCATTTTGAATTCAAAACATCCCAACTCAGGGTTCGCAAATAACCCGAAAGAATGGGTATTTGCTCAAGAGAGCAATCGAATTACAGGAACAATGATGAAAAGAACTGGCAAAATAAGAGTAATTGCAGCGAAATATAAAACAGTTTACTATTCTCAACTTAGAATAGGAGCGAATAAATATTTGCAGTATTTTAGAGAAAGGTTAGGAATACTTGCCTCAATTGAGAATCCCTCTGATCTTTAACTATCTGCCATATTACTCAGTTCTGATATTTCTGTATTTCCATTGACATGCCACTTGTCATTTCTTAACAATCGTTATTTCAAGTTTATTTCTATATTCTGAATCCACTCGTCTCATTACTATACGTACTCAGGCTTTACTTTAAGAATCTCTGTCTGGCTTTGAATGTCTCAAATTATATACATCTATCACAAATAATACTATTCAATGAACTGATAATATATAATTATCTAGTTTGTACACTTATCCCTATCGTCTACCCGTCCGATAATAAGAGATAAGGATCATCTTTAATCATATAAGGTTTAATCGACACGTAGACTCATAGTTCACATAACATATAAACACAGAAGGCACGTATCACATATCTCATAAAACACATAGTCACATAATTCATGTAGCACATAAGTTGAATCATCGAAAGATAAGTCTCGATACGTTTAGAATTGACATCTGGTCAAAAGAATATTTTATTGATCAATAACCGACTTAGAATGATTCATAAAACAAACACCCTTTGGATACAAAAGAACTTAGGTCTCAAAAATATTTTTAATAGAAGCAGAATATTTTTCTGAGTCTAGAGGCGTTCGTTTCGTATTAAACGGATGAACGGTAGATTTCTTATGAATTTTTGAACATTTTTCGGAATTAAAACAGTCTCTTAATCATTTAATAATTAAAAAATAGGGTTCGAATACCTGAATTTGGCTTTAAAATAATTTTATAGTAATTATCGGACCTTGAAAATAATTTAAAATAATATTTTAAAACTCAAAACTATATTTCGGAATTTTTAAATCAATTTTAAATAATTAAATCTAATTATTAAATCAATTTAAATGAATTAATAATTAATTAAATTAATTAATCAATTAATTATGAATTAATCGATTAATTAAAATAATTAAAAATAAATTAAAAAAATTAATAAAATAATTTTGATTTATTTGTGAATAAATAAATAATTAATATAATTTTCTGAATTTTAAAAGTAATTTTTCAGAATTAATTATGAACATTTGTAATAAAAATAGAATTTTTAAAATGATTTTTAGATAAAATAAATCAGAAACAACTTTCAGGATTTGCAGTTGGATTTCAGGGGATCAAAAACGGGTTTTATTTAAGACCAAACGGGTCGGTAAACGGGTCGACCGGGTCGGTGAAGAACACCGCCCGACCCGCCGGTAATTCTACAGAAATCGGCACCGCCGGAGCTCCGATGAAGCTTCGTTGAGGGCCAAAACGAGTCATTTCCCGATCGTTTTTCAGCCGAATTTCATAAGTAGGTTACTAGCTTCTCAGAACAAGTAGCTACAACCCTCATTGAACCATAGTTCGATCTCTCCGGCCGATTTATCCATTAAAGCCGGCGAGTCCAAGAAAAATCCGGCGAGAGTCGATTTGCTTGGATTCTTAACAAAACTTAATCAATTATATACGAAACTGAAGCTCGTGATCCTTACAATTAGACACAACAATCAAAACGAATAGAAAATCATTACATAAGAAATCACTAATTCGAATTAAAAACATTCAAAGTATACATAAACCCTAATTTTACTATTCGAAGATCAAACATCATTTTCTCTATGATATGGTGCTCAAAATTTAAGATATAATATACCAAATTGACCAGAATTCAATTCTCTACAACATAAAATCATCAAATCACATCAACAACTTCGAAATCAAAAAGTCCCAATTTATTCTTAATTTAATTCGAATTCAAATAAATAAATAAGAAATTCACCTTAATTCCTGCACTGAAATGGTTGATTGATTCAGAAAATACTTTTCGAGAGCTTCGTTTTGATATATCGCACGATTCAATCGGAGTTTGGTAACACCTTCGTTTGTGCGTTTGATTTTCAAGAACGTATCGATTTTTAGGGTTTTTCTCTGTAATTACTATATTTTTACTGGTTGTAAATGAATAAACAAATAAAATGAAATAAGAAATATACTATTTATATTTACAGAATATTGGTTCATTCTGGATCGTTTTGGATCGTTAAATTAGTTGCTTAGCCGCTAAGTTACTGCAATAACGATCCGATTTGATATCAGTTTTGGATAATTATCCCAACCGGGCTTTTTATAAAATACTTTATACGAAAATACTATAATATTATCTCGTCTTTTGAGAATACGGGTTTTGTTGATTTATCGAAATGATTATCGTATCGAAAATTTTGCGCCGGGCTGCGCACGGGTCAAACCGTAATCCGAATTAAAAAAGTCAAAACACGGAAAATGTCCAGAATTACCAGATTAGGTTAGGAAAGTGTTTTCGGAAGAGTTTTGGGTTGTAAAAACATAAAAACGGTTGAAGTCGGACGATTCCCAGCTTTATAAAATAATTTTATAATTATTCAACAAATAATTAATAAATTCATAAATCATCATAAAATCATATAACACTCCATAAATTACCAGAAAAATACCTTAATTATCTATATTTTATTCTGGACATATTAAAATTAACATACTCACATTTTATTATATACAAACATCCAAATATTATTATCTACTATCAGATAATTCACCAAAAATTCATATAATATTCACATAATAATCATATATTGATACAAATAATTACACGATATTTCCCGGATGTTACATCCTTCCCCTCTTAAAAGGATTATGTCCTCAGAATTATGCTAAGGAATAATACTGATAATTTTCAAGTATATAACTTTCATTTTTTTTCAGGTTAATCTCTCAACCTTATAATTTTTCATAACTTTAACATATAATATCAATCTTTCCTTAATAGCCTCTCGCTAACATCATATTCTATTTGTTGCTTGTATAACTCAAGTCAACTCTCCATCTCCTATATATATAATGGAGCTAACTTACTTCTTCTGGATATGTACATATAAATGTCCTATAAATTCGCTATATGGGTAGCGGTGAAGCCAACTCACTTCTATTTATCCTGTCTGTTTTACTATCTAGGAGGGACAACATAACACATCTTAATTCTCTTTTCTTTCTAATTCTAGTAACTCGTGCTTATGTGCGTTTCCAACTGTTACTCGGTGTTAAACCTCGTCCTCATATGTTTCTTCGTTCAAATAACCTAATTTGTAATCGCTTCCCATCGCAGTCGTGGCTCTTTAACCGTTCATGTAATCTTCTTCTTTATTTGTAAATGATGCACTGAGACCAAGGCATATTTTGCTTTCTTTCGTTCTCGTAACTCGAATCAACCTTCATTTTATACTTAGGGAGCTAAATTACCTTTCTTAGCCATATACATTTAAACATCTTATGAACTCGTTATGCCTGTAACAACAGGGTCAACCCATTCGTAACCGTTCTATCTATCTCATTGTCTTGATGGACTAACTTAATTTATACCAATCTGATTTTCTTTCTAATTAATAATTTGCGATATGTACCTTCCATTTTCCTGACTGTTCTACTTTACTTCTCGCGTCTCCTTCTGTTTGGTTAGTCTGGCCTATAATCATTTTTAATCGTATTCAAGAACCTTTAGCTGATCTCTTGTACTTCCCATCCGTGTGCGCCCGATATACTGAGCTCATGGCGTCTAATGCTTCAAAATGTTCTAAATCTATTCAAAACTAAAAATTAAAGGAAGATCTTGACAATTTTATTTAACTCACCATTTTGTAGTATTTTTCAATTTCTTTTCAATCACTAACAAGTATATTCATTGAGCGAAATCTTTTACTATCTGAAAGGAAATATTAATTTGGAATCGAATGAATCATAACTTTATTCAAAACCGAACTCTTGGTACTAATACTAATTTTGTTGTCATATCAAATTAGATATCAATATGAACTTTGATGCTCACAACATTCAATACTGAAATCAACATCATTCATTTATATTAATACCACCTTTGATATCTAACAATAAAGTAAGTATCAGTATAATCCAGAAGTTGGATCAAAACCTGTTCTCAATTCCTAACTTTTACAATTCCTTTATCCGCTCTCCATCAATCTTAATGATGATCACTCTTTCTTTTCTACTCAAGACATCTATCTCTGAATAGATTTTGCTTGGTTGGTAATTAACCATACTTCCATAGCTCATAAGTAATTATAACCAGAGTTCATACCTTTGAAGCTTAGAACGCAATTGCTAATATTTCACCCTTTGCATGCATATCTTCAGGTGTTCAACTTGGTCCCCCTTAGTTCTTGAATGGGCGAGGATGTTATAAATACAATTACACTATCCCATTACTTCTTATACATTATGTTCATTTAATCTCTAGACTTATAATTTCTGATAAACGATGCGTGACTTCATACCTCCCTTCTCTTTTTTCCATAATCACTTTTGTGTATGGCGCGAAGTACTCTTTATTTCATTATTCTTTCGTTCCATATTTATGAAGTTTTCCTTAATTCAATATCTAATTCCTACTAGGTTATACGATAACTGTGATGCCAACTTGACTCCGTGCAGTAACCAATGAGAAATTCTTACCTCATTTCCCAAGGTAACCTTGGTAAAGCATTCGTTAGAACCTTCGGGACTTCACTTTAATTTTAAAGAATTCTGATATGAGATTCATTGTAACGTTCTTTTTTAATAGTTCGCCACTAGTACCTTGGTTTAATCTCTCCTGTTTACAAGGATTCTTTGAATGAAAGTTCTATCTTCAATTATTGGTGCTTCACTTCATTCTCTTATCAGTTCTGACACAGCTGACGATCACCACTTGCTTATCCTGAACTATTTTATAAAATTTCTTTATCACCCTTTTGATTCCACTTCTTTTCTTATTTAGTTCTTTATTCTCATTACTCATTAACTCTTTTAACATAAGGAATGTCTTTTTTTTCTTGATAATATTAATATGTGCGTTATTGGATAAACCAGTTCTGAAGTTATTAAAAGACTTTTATTCAATCGCCATTCGATATGGGTATACTTTCAAGTCCATCCTAGAATGCTATTACAGATGATAGAATCTCTTTGCTTTATCTTAAACCTTCAGTCCTTGAAAATTTTCCTCTTACTAGCATGTACCAATTACCTTCTGTTCCTCTTGTTTATCGAAAATGGGGTACTCATCTAGATAAAATCTCACACATGTCTGCAGTAACATCACGTTAATTCTACTAAACTTTCAATTTCTGCTAATGCCATCACTTTCTTCAACTTGCTAACCGCTTTGATTTTGGATCTGAAAATCATGTTAGAGCTTGACTCAATCTAATTGGAGTCGATCTCTATTTAGCTAACTATTGGTTGGTAAAGTTGATCAATTAACTCTATTAACTGATCACTTAAACCAAGTGAAGACTAGCTAACTAGAATCAAGGACCAATTACATAAAGTCAGTTCGATCATAACATTCTTTCTGAAGAACCGAAATCACAACCATTTGGAGTACAACTGGGAGTGAGAATATACTCCTTTATCTTTACATGTAGGGTAATTTCTAAAAAATTTGGGCAGCACCTCCCCTATACCATCGACAACCTGTCGGACTCAAGCCAACACCATCAATCTACCAAATCATCTACAATCACATCCATCCACTTCCATCAACCAAATTCATCCATCCACCATAGTTCGAACTATATCATTCTGATTAGTATAGGTATCATTAACTGGCATAACATATATCTTTTGAAATGAGACTTAAGGTCTTAAATCAACAAGGATTAATATAACCAGTCCCTTAATAGTTCTTTCAGAATGTTACAAAATTTTATCAGTAAGCTTTAAAATTTATCTCGTGTCTCAAAATTTTATTTCGCGAGTATTTTGACTTAATTATTGTCATTACTAATTGTGTATATTTACCTTTAAAAAAATTATGCCGCATCATTCGACGACTACACCAATACTCCTTCTTTGACAATACACACTCAATTTCATTAGTGAGTTTGTTTATCTTTCAATAACCACGCAGGGTCTTGATTATCATCATCACAATCGAGTGGAAACTCTATCCACAGTTCATTATTTCTTATAAGGTCTCGCAGTCGAATCACCATTACTTTATCTCTACTTATGTTCCCGTATCGAACTTTCATCACCGACCCGGTTATGGGTATTAAATTCATCATAACTTATTTACTCAAGGTAGAGAACTTCAAAATTTCTTGAAGAACACGTTTAAAATTTGTTTGCAATTAAGATTTCTTTGATCTTGAATCTTCACGACAAATATCTTTCTGCGATGGAGGGATGCTTCACGTATTAATTACCTATCTGAGTCAGTGTTCAGAATTCCCTTGGTCTCCGATTGTTGTCCCGACACTCGTTCGCTTTGCATATCCCCTTACTTCCTTAGTTTATAACTAATTTATTTGTTACGGTTCACTAATCATTCATTTCACATCAAAATCCTCTGATTTGAAGCGTGTCATGTTAACGCAATATATCATACTGATGAGATCCTCGTAACACAAACAACTGTCTGAATTGATGTCTTTGCCACGTCCATGTTATCGATGAATTCCTTCTTTCTTACTCGCAGATGTCCACCATTTATCAGTTTGCAGTCGTATCTATGTTTGTTGTATGATTCCACATGCCACACTAGTTCATTTCTTTTGAAATCGGCAAAGAACAGACTCTACGCAAGAGGAGAGTTTGCGAATATGACTTTGATTAAAAACTAAATAAGGAATAACAATGCCATAAATGACTAGGAGAATTTGTAATTCAGTAAATTGAAGGAAGAAGAATGAGTGAAGATTTAGATGTGAATGAGACAACCATATTCGTATTCAAGATGGCCAGTCTTTCATACTATATGGCATACATCACATGATTAGGTGGCGTCCCACCCGACTCTTCATCATTTCGACAAAGCGTCATACCACAACACTATTTGTCTCAATCAGAAATCAGTGATTTGAGGAGAGAAACAATTCAGAAGGAATACAACAATTTTCTTTCGTCTTTACCTCATCTGATTTATCCACAGAAGAAACTCATACGTATTCAAGAATCAAGAAGAACATATGCTATCATATTAAGAGAAGGAATTTCGATGTTGATCAACTTCCACGCTTCACCTACGTATGCCTTCAGAATCCAGTCGAATGAGAGATTCACAATTTAGGTCACATTATAACTTCGAAATATCGTCTGGAAATGCCTCCACGTTAAATGCTTTAATGATTTGATCATAATCGCGTTCCTACAAAATTTATAATTATTATTTTCGATTTCCTTTATGCCACGTAGGGTAACAGTCGATCTCGTAACGTCTCAACTCCGTCGATAGGAATACGATTTTTCTCCAATTATCTGGAAGATTCTTTCATTTCCTTCAGTCATCCGCTGTCCATTCAAATTACGAATCTCGTTAAATTTTAATAATTTCATGAATTGGGTAAATAATATTTTAACATGTTCATTCAATTGTTGGTATTATTTAAACAAAGATTACTCTCGTCATTCACAAAAACTTTAAACTCTCTCTCTGCTGGGGGGGGGGTCTACTTAGTCCTTCAAACTGACAACACTGATTCTATATCCATTCTTCTTTTTAGGTCATTTTCTGTTTATAATAACAAGAACTTTCATAGTAATTCGATAAACAAATTGTAAAACTCATTTCATACAAAAATCTTCTAAAAGTTGATTAAAGAAATCTTCTCCGAAATCTCATTTTAAAATTTTGAAAATCAAATTTTTGGTCGTCATTACTATATAAGTTACTTGCTACTCTCTTGATCCACTAATGTAATATGTAATTAAAAGAATGCCCATATAGGGGTCTCTCCATTTTGGTACATCTTTTAATCTTCCTTAGATTCTGCTCGCACTTTTTAATCGACGAAGTTCCATTGACTATTGTATATCATTTACTCGCAATTCCACCACAATGCTGCCATCTGGTACTATCTCTGACATTCTTGCCATCATTTTGACGCTATACTTACAACCACGCATGCGGTTCGACATTCTGTCTGTAGATAGGGTCGCACCTCCTTGCTAGACTTACCTATACCTAGTAAGATAGATATCATTCTTCGCGCAACGCCTGATATATGATAAGAATCTTGTCACGACGGTGGTGTCTTTGCAGCTTGAAACCTTGGCCCTTCATCGGCTTCCATCAACTCGTTGCATCAGGCATGAAGCTCGTCCTACTATCTAATTCTAAGTTGAATCATACCCAAAACTCAGCTGGCCTCTCTTTCACAAGTTCTCACAAGAATCAATCGCATTTTCTTCAAAACCACATGAAAAGTAGGGTAACATACCCAGTCTTCGTCAACATTTTCTATCAATTCCTCATTACCGTAGGGTCAAAGAACTCAATATACCTATAGCATTGAGATATTCACCTTACACTTTCCACAACAATCCTGGCTTACCAATTCCGTATCGGACCTGCCAATCCTCATTCACACTCAATTCAAACTTAAAATGAGTATGCCTAGAGTCTTTCCTATCTCATATGGCCTATCACTCCTATCTTACCCTCACCTATTCTTATTTCAGTGACCAATAACCTGTAGCTCTGATACCACCTGTGACACCCCCCCAAATCCGAGGTCAGGATTGGGTGTCACTACACAACTTAAAATAATAAAAACCTGTATATTAAAATAAATATATAGATAACCCCTCATTTTTCAGGATCGCTTACAGGTTATAGTATGAAACAAGAACCTAACTTTCTAAAATTTATATTTTCTAAATATAATTTCATTACCTCATTACTAATTTCCTTGTATTGATCACTCCGACATCTCTAAATTTCTTCAGTTGGAATCTAACCACTTTTGCTGTCTATTAAAAGCTATTCACTTTGCCCTAATTTGATACTGAATGAAATAAGAGTTCACAAAGCAAGAGTGAGCCAAAAATGCCCAGCAAGTATCATAAATGGTTTCCAGGTATCAGATCAGAAAACTCTTGCAAACGATTGTTGAATGATTTTAAAAACGTCTTTACATATTTAAATAGTTGAGCGAACAAAACATCGACCCTTGTTGGCCTTTAATCATAAACCACATTTTTCTGTAAAAGAACATTGATTGTTTCAATATTTCATCCTTTTGTATCAAATCTCTGTTTGAGTTTGTAATTATGAACTATTCGGGAAGGAATGCCGTTAATGACGATCAACAATAAATTAGACTGGACACTAGAAACCAACATATGCACTATAACCTGCTAATCAGTCAGGAGATAATGCAGATCTATACCCAACTGCATAGACCCAACCAACATATGGGGTACCCATGCAACTATGGCCTAAAGGGTCCGGTCCATCCCTGACCCATAGGATCCAGCTCATCACTGGTCCTCATAATAACTGTCCAGCCCGTAGAGTTATTTGATCTCAAATCATTTTAAATTCAAAACATCCCAACTCAGGGTTCGCAAATAACCCGAAAGAATGGGTATTTGCTCAAGAGAGCAATCGAATTATAGGAACAATAATGAAAAGAACTGGCATAATAAGAGTAATTACAGTAAAATATAAAACAGTTAACTATTCGGAACTTAGAATAGGAGCGAATAAATATTTGCAGTATATAAGGAGAAATGTTAGGAATACTTGCCTCAATTGAGAATCCCTCTGATCTTTAAGTATCTACCATATTACTCAATTCTGATATATCTGTATTTCCATTGACATGCCACTTATCCTTTCTTAACAATCGCTATTTCAAGTTTATCTCTCTATTCTGAATCTACTCGTCTCATTACTATACGTACTCAGGCTTTACTTTAACAATCTCTGTCTGGCTTTGAACGTCTCGCATTATGTGCATCTCTCACAAATAATACTATTCAATGAACTGACAATATATAGTTGTCTAGTCTATACATTTATCCCTATCGTCTACCCGCCCGATAATAACTGATAAGGATCATCTTTAATCATATAAGGTTTAATCGACATGTGGACTCATAGTTCACATAACATATAAACACACAAGGCACGTATCACGTATCTCATATAACACATAGTCACATAATTCATGTAGCACATAAGTTGAATTGTCGAAAGATAAGTCTCGATACATTTAGAATTGAAATCGGGTCAAAAGTATATTTTATTGATCAATAACCGACTCAGAATAATTCATAAAACAAACACACTTTAGATACAAAAGAATTTAGGTCTCGAAAATATTTTTAATAGAAGCAGAATATTTTTCTGAGTCTAGAGGTGTTTGTTTTGTATTAAACGGACGAACGGTTGATTTATTATGAATTTTTGAACATTTTTCGGAATTAAAATGGTCTCCGAATCATTTAATAATTAAATAATAGGGTTTGAATACCCGAATTAGGCTTTAAAATAATTTTATAGTAATTATCGGACCTTGAAAATAATTTAAAATAATATTTTAAAACTCAAAACTATTTTTCGGAATTTTTAAATCAATTTTAAATAATTAAATCTAATTATTAAATCAATTAAAATAAATAACTAAATAATTATATTAATTAATCAATTAATTATAAATTAAATGATTAATTAAAATAATTAAAAATTAATTAAAATTAATTAATAAAATAATTTCAATTTATTTGTGAATAAATAAATAATTAAAATAATTTTCTGAATTTTAAAAAGTAATTTTTCAGAATTAATTATGAACATTTGTAATAAAAATAGAATTTTTAAAATGATTTTTAGATAAAATAAATCATAAACAACTTTCAGGATTTGCAATTGGATTTCAGGGGATCAAAAACGGGTTTTATTTAAGACCAAACGGGTCGGTAACCGGGTCGACCGAGTCGGTGAAGAACACCGCCCGACCCCCCGGTAATTCTACAGAAACCAGCACCGCCGGAGCTCCGATGAGGCTCCGTTGTGGGCTAAAACGAGTCGTTTCCCGATCGTCTTTCAGCCGAATTTTATATGCAGGTTACCAGCTTCTCAGAACAAGTAGCCACGATCCTCATTGAACCGTAGTTCGATCTCTCCGGCCGATTTATCCGTTAGAGCCGGCGAGTCCAAGAAAAATCCGGCGAGAGTCGATTTGCTTGGATTCTTAACAAAACTTAATCAATTATATACGAAACTGAAGCACGTGATCCTTACAATTAGACCCAACAATCAAAACGAACATAAAATCATTACATAAGAAATCCCTAATTCGAATTAAAAACATTCAAAGTATACATAAACCCTAATTTTACTATTCGAAGATCAAACATCATTTTCTCTATGATATGGTGCTCAAAATTTAACATATAATATACCAAATTGATCAGAATTAAATTCTCTACAACATAAAATCATCAAATCACATCAACAACTTCGAAATGAAAAAGTCCCAATTTATTCTTAACTTAATTCGAATTTAAATAAATAAATAAGAAATTCACCTTGATTCCTGCACTGAAATGGTTGATTGATTCAGAAAATACTTTTCGAGAGCTTCGTTTTGATATATCGCACGCTTGAATCGGAGTTCGGTAACGCCTTCGTTTGTGCGTTTGATTTTCAAGAACGTATCGGTTTTTAGGGTTTTTCTCTGTAATTACTATATTTTTACTGGTTGTAAATGAATAAACGAATAAAATGAAATAAGAAATATACTATTTATATTTACAGAATATTGGTTCATTCTGGATCGTTTTGGATCGTTAAATTAGTTGCTTAGCCGCTAAGTAACTTCAATAACGATCCGATTTGATATCAGTTTTGGATAATTATCCTAACCGGGCTTTTAATAAAATACTTTATACGGGTTTTGTTGATTTATTGAAATGATCATCATATCGAAAATTTTGCGCCAGGCCGCACACGGGTCAAACCGTAATCCGTATCGAAAAAGTCAAAACACGGAAAATGTTCGGAATTACCAGATTAGGTTAGAAAGGAGTTTTCGGAAGAGTTTCGGGTTGTGAAAACGTAAAAACGGTTGAAGTCAGACGATTCCCGGCTTTATAAAATAATTTTATAATTATTCAGAAAATAATTAATAAATTCATGAATCATTATAAAATCATATAACACTCCATAAATTACCAGAAAAATACCTTAATTATCTATATTTTATTATGGACATATTAAAATTAACATACTCAAATTTTATTATATACAAACATCCAAATATTATTATCAACTATCAGATAATTCACCAAAAATTCATATAATATTCACAGAATAATCATATATTGATACAAATAATTACACGATATTTCTCGGATGTTACACATAATAGGCCAATGCGTGCCTTGGATCCAGTATATAGAGCAAAGTTGGGGGCCTTGTTCGGGGTTAGTGCGTGACTGATCAGCAGCCTAACCTTGTTTTTTTAAATGAAAAGTGAATATCCAATTCTAATCATTGCATATTCAGAAACTTGATTCTTCTGAATCATCTTCATTGGTGATTGTTGTTAGATATATTTGATAATGTCATGGCTAATATAATTTATGTTTAGATTTCAGATCTTACTTAACAGGACAAATCAGTACTTAACTGTTGATCAGTACTTATATTGGAAGTCAGGACTTAAGGATATCAGTACTTATATTATCAGGAGATAATTATCAGAAGTTAGATATCAGAACTTAAGTGCTGAAGGATGATTAGAGAAGGACAGTAGCTGATTAAAGGAAAGAAGATCGAGATAAACATAAGAAGAGATATGCATGAAGAAGGAATTCTGTGAAGAATGGAATACTTGGAAGAAAAGATATCTGATTGATATATTTTAGGAAGCAGAATTATACTTCATATCAATTAGCGATTATCTTGTAACTGTGTAGTATATAAACACAGACATAGGGTTTACACTACAAGTGTTATCATATATTCGAGAAGTTTATTCATTGTAACCCTAGCAGCTCTCGTGATATTTGTTCATCACTGAGAGGTAACAGTTCCATACTGTAACAGAGTTTATTGTTTCGATAAAGTTTGTTTTCTGTTACTTAATATATTAAAGTTCGATTTGATTGTATTATACACTGTATTCACCCCCTCTACAGTGTGTGTGTGACCTAACAAGTGGTATCAGAGCCAATCTGTTAACACACATACAGCTAAAGATCCAAACACAATCATGTCTGACACAGAAACTCCAACTAAGCCTACCAAAACTGAAGAACCTCCAAAGCCACAAATTCAAAGTCGGTATGAGACTATCAGGGTTCCCATACTGAGACCATCTGAATATCCCATATGGAAGGTAAGGATGACCATGTTCCTGGAAGCAACAGATCCAGAATACCTTGATAGAATCAAGGAAGGGCCTCACAAACCAACCAAGCTCGCTGTTGCAGTTGCAGGTGAAGCAGCAAAGACCGTACCAAAGGAGAAGAGTGATTATACTGCTGAAGATATAGCATCAATTGCTAAGGATGCCAAGGTACAACACTTACTGCATAGTGCCATTGATAATGTAATGTCAAACAGGGTAATCAACTGCAAGACTGCTAAGGAGATATGGGATGCTCTGGAAACAAGGTGTCAGGGAACTGACACAATTAAGAAGAACAGGAAGACAATACTCACTCAAGAGTATGAACACTTTGACTCAAAGACTAATGAGTCATTGAATGATTTATATGATAGATTTGTCAAACTTTTGAATGATTTGTCATTGGTTGATAAAGAGTATGATCTTGAAGATTCAAACCTTAAGTTCCTGTTAGCTCTTCCTGAATGCTGGGATTTGAAGGCAACGACAATAAGAGACAACTACAATCTTGATGAAACAACTCTTGACGAAATCTATGGAATGCTCAAGACTCATGAGCTTGAGATGGAACAAAGAAGCAAGAGGAAAGGAGGAAAGTCAAGGACAATTGCTCTTAAGGCTGAAGAAGAATTCCCCAAAGCAGCTTCCTCAAGGAAAGACAAGGGTAAAGCTCTTGTCATAAAGTCTGAAACTGAGTCATCAAGTTCTGAAAGTGATGATGACTCAGATTCTGAAAGCTTGCCTGAGACTGATGCTGATGAGGAGATGATGAAGCTGTGTGCTCTTATGGTGAAAGGAATCACAAAGATTACATACAGGAAGTTCAGGAAGGGAAAGAAGTTTTCCAGGAAAGGCATAAGTTCTGATAAGAAGAATTTCAGAAGATCTGAAGGCAGAGGAGGAAAGTCTGACAGAGGAGATTACACCAATGTTAAATGTTATAACTGTGGTGAGAAAGGCCACATATCTCCTGATTGAAAGAAGGTAAAGGGTGACAAAGGCAAGGCTCTTGTCACAAAGCAGAAAAGCTGGACAGACACCTCAGACTCTGAAAGTGAGGAAAACTATGCATTGATGGCAAATGCTGATAAAGAAAGTGGTGAGAGCAGTTCTGAAGCTGCTGAAACAAAGGTACCTCAGACTACTTATGTTTTTCATACTGATGATATTAATGAGTTGAGAAGATATCTTAAAACCATGTTTGTTAGTTATAGAGATCAAACTTTAACATGTGAAAGATTGACTTCTGAAAATATTGCATTTAAGAAAAGAAATGATTTCTTAGAAAAAGAGTTAGTCATGTTCCATCAAACTCAGAAGGATAGAGATGATGCTTTTTATGTTAGGGATGAAGTACTAAAAATGAATGAATCTCTAAAAACTGAGTTAGAAAAGGAAAGAGAGATTATCAGGACTTGGACTAACTCTAGCAAAACAACTCAAAATTTGCTAAGTAGTGGAAACTGGAAAGAGGGCTTAGGTTATGGAGAAGATAAGAATGATAAAGGAACTGAAGAAATTAAGCCTGTTGATAAGCAAAAGCCAAAGTTAAAACCTGTTAAGTTTGTAACTGTAAAATCTGAAAATGAGAAATCAGAAGTTACAAAGGAATTAACTTCTGACAAACTAAAACAGGAAAAGACAGCTGAAGTGAACATAGGCTTAATGACAAAGAAGCAGCTTAAGCATAAGCTGAAAGATGTTAAGAATGCAAACAAGGTAAAATCACCTAGGAAAAATAGCAATGGAAAGGAAGGTGTGAATAAAAGCAATAATTATAAACCTGTTCTTAATGCTCCTAGGAAAACATGTCATAACTGTGGAAGTTCTAACCATCTGGCTTCTTTTTGCAGGAAGAATAAGAATATTAACTCTTTACCTTCAAAATCAGGAGTTAAGAGTCAGTCTGTTAGATACAAACCACAAAATCCTTGTTTTCATTGTGGTAGTTTATGGCATTCAATTTATACTTGTAAGGAATATCATAGTTTGTACTATGATTATTATCAAATAAAACCTTTTTTGAAGAAAGTTTCCATTGTTCCTTCTAGTGTAAATTCTGATTCAAAGTCTGATAGTGTAAGTTCTGATAAGAAAAATGTTAACATAAACTCTGATGCTAAATCCGCTGCAAATGTTAACAAACTTAATAAGGCCAAAGGATCCAAGCAAGTCTGGGTCCTTAAAACTAATAATTAGTGGTCTTTGTGATTGCAGGGCAACAGGAAAAATATTCTAGTTCTGGACAGTGGATGTTCAGGACATATGACCGGAAATAAGGCCCTGCTATCAGACTTTGTGGAGAAAGCTGGCCCAAGTGTTTCTTATGGAGATGGCAACATTGAAAAAACATTGGGATATGGCAATATCAATCTTGGAAATGTCATAATTAAAGAAGTAGATCTGGTCTCAGGACTTAAACACAACCTACTGAGTATAAGTCAAATCTGTGACAGAGGTTATTATGTTGATTTCTTTGAAGAACACTGTGAAATTGTGAGTAAATCTAAAGGCAAAGTTGGTCTGAAAGGATACAGGCATGGTAACATTTATGAAGCTAAGCTTTCAACAAGTACTGATGGTTCTGCAATCTGTCTGATGAGTAGAGCATCAATTGAAGAAAGCTGGAATTGGCATAAGAAACTCTGTCATTTAAATTTCAACAATATAAATGAACTGGACAAGAAAAATCTTGTGAGAGGACTGCTAAAGTCAGTATTTGCTCCTGATGGTCTTTGTGATTCCTGTCAGAAGGCCAAACAAAGAAAATCTTCATTCAAGAGCAAGACTGAATCATCAATTCTTGAGCCTTATCATCTACTACATATTGCTCTATTTGGTCCAGTAAATGTCATGTCTATTACAAAGAAGAAGTATGCGTTGGTCATAGTGGATGAGTTCACCAGATACACATGGGTGTATTTCTTGCACACAAAAAGTGAAACTGCATCTATCTTGATTGATCATGTCAAACATCTGGATAAAATGGTCAAAGATTCTGTGAAAATTTTAAGGAGTGATAATGGCACTGAGTTCAAGAATTTGATAATGGAAGAGTTCTGCAAAAACCATGGAATAAAGCAGGAATTTTCTGCTCCTGGAATTCCACAGCAAAATGGAGTTGTTGAAAAGAAGAATAGAACTCTCATTGAAGCTGCACGTACAATGCTTGAAGAAGCAAAGCTTCCAACCTATTTCTGGGCTGAAGCTGTGCAGACTGCTTGTTTTACTCAAAATGCAACACTCATTAACAAGCATGGAAAAACACCATATGAGATGGTGAAGAAAAAGAAGCAAAATCTGAAATACTTTCATGTATTTGGATGCAAGTGTTTTGTTCTCAAGACTCATCCTGAACAGCTATCAAAGTTTGATCTAAAAGCTGATGAAGGAATCTTTGTTGGATATCCACTTTCCACAAAAGCCTTCAGAGTCTATAATTTGAGGACAAAAGTGGTCATGGAATCTATCAATGTCTCTTTTGATGACAAGAAGATTACTGGTCTTAAAGATTTCATTGACCATGATCAGCTGAGATTTGAAAATGAAGACTCAAATTCTGATACTGAATATCCTGACAGTCTAAGTTCTGATACTGTGAACTCTGATGGAATAAACTCTGATGTTATTGAAACTGTGGTGGCTACGCCAAGGGAAGATGCACCTATGCATGGGGAGCATACTCAAGATCCTACCACAGCTCAAGAATCATCAGAACATACATCTGGCTCTTCAAGTTCTGATTCGTCAAGTTCTGATAAGCCAAGTTCTGATAGTGCTGAAAATCTAAATACTGAAGACTCCAACTCAGAGAGCATAGTTTCAGGGGGAGCATCAGAAAATGAAAATGAAGATAGCATGGATCATGGGGGAGCATCCAGTTCTAGAGAAAACCTTCCATCTGCAAGGAAGTGGACAAAATCACATACACCTGATTTGATAATTGGAAATCCTGATGCAGGTGTTAGAACTAGAACAAGTACTTTAAATGAATGTCTCTACAATTCTTTTCTCTCTCAGACTGAGCCAAAGAAAGTTGAAGAAGCTCTTCAAGATGCTGATTGGGTGCAAGCAATGCAGGAAGAGTTAAATGAATTTGAAAGAAACAAAGTCTGGACCCTAGTGCCAAGACCAAAGAATAGATCTGTTGTTGGTACAAAGTGGGTATTCAGAAACAAAACTGACAGTGATGGCATAATTACAAGGAATAAGGCAAGGCTGGTTGCAAAAGGATATTCTCAACAGGAGGGAATTGATTATGATGAAACATTTGCACCAGTTGCTAGGTTAGAAGCCATAAGGATATTTTTGGCTTATGCTGCTCACAAAAAGTTTACGGTCTTTCAAATGGATGTGAAAGGTGCTTTTCTCAATGGAGAATTGGAGGAGGAGGTATATGTTGAACAACCTCCAGGCTTTGTAGATACCAAACATCCAGATTATGTCTACAGGCCTGATAAAGCACTTTATGGACTTAAGCAAGCTCCTAGAGCATGGTATGAGACTTTAGCTCAGTTTCTTCTGGAAAGTGGATTCAACAGAGGAACAATAGACAAAATATTGTTCTATCTCAACCATGGAAAGGACTTACTTCTGGTCCAGATTTATGTTGATGATATCATTTTTGGGTCTACAAATGACAAACTTTGCAAGAAGTTTGCCAAACTAATGCAGTCAAGATATCAGATGAGTATGATGGGGGAACTTAGCTATTTTCTGGGCCTTCAAGTCAAGCAGAATGAAGAAGGCACTTTTATTTGTCAAACCAAGTACACCAGAAACTTGCTGAAGAAATTTGGAATGCAAGATTGTTCAAGTGCATCCACTCCCATGGCCACTGCAACAAAACTGGATAAGGATACCGGTAAATCAGTAGATATTACTGACTACAGAGGTATGATTGGCTCTCTACTCTATCTAACTGCTAGTAGACCTGATATCATGTATGCTACCTGTCTTTGTGCAAGATTTCAACCAGATCCAAGAGAACCTCACTTAACAGCTGTGAAAAGAATCTTTAAGTATCTTAAAGGAACAGCTGCTCTGGGATTATGGTATCCTAGAGAATCAGATTTTAAACTAATAGGTTACTCAAATGCAGATTTTGCAGGTTGCAAAATTGACAGGAAAAGCACAAGTGGAAGTTGCCAATTTCTTGGAGGCAGATTGGTTTCTTGGTTCAGCAAGAAACAAAAGTCAATTTCCATATCATCTGCAGAAGCAGAGTATATTGCTGCAAGAAGCTGTTGTGTACAGATTCTTTGGATGAAGAATCAGTTACTGGATTATGGGTTAACATATTTCAAAATCCCTATTTACTGTGATAATCAAAGTGCTATTGCTATGACAGGTAATCCAGTTCAACACTCTATGACAAAGCACATCAGCATCAGGTACCACTTCATAAGGGAACATGTGGATGAAGGTACAGTGGAATTGCACTTTATTCCAACAGATCAACAACTAGCAGATATCTTCACAAAACCACTATGTGAAGCCACTTTTACAAAACTGGTAAATGAACTTGGAATGGTTTCAGGTTCTTTTTCTAAATCTGTCTAGTTTTGTTCTGATTCATCAGACTTTATGATCAGTATTTACAGAATGTAATCTCTTTGTTTATTCTGTGATTAATTGAAATACGTGTTTAAGTACTGATTGTTGTCTGATATATGTTTCTAAACTCTGATAAGTGATATGTCTGTTCAAGTAACTATTCAATCCTATGAGGATAACTGTGCTAGATACTGACCTAGTAGTCTTCAATAAACAAATGATTCCATGTAAGAAGTAATTATTTCAGTGGAAATCTTATGACACTAGCAAATTCTGATAATTGAGCTTAGTTGAGTATACTTTGTTTATCTTATTACTAAGTCACAAATTAGAATAATGCTACTCATCTGTTAAGTTCTGATACTAGTAAAATTGCTGAATGTACTAAGTGCTGATAAACCTCACTTATCAAAAGAAAAAGCAAAAAGATAAAAGAATAAAATCAGGTACTCCTTTGAGATCTAGAGTAAAAATGTGGAAGGGACGACCCAAGTGCATTGCTGGTATTAAGTAAATATGCATTAGAAAAGCAAAATATTTTCTTGGTGACTTTTCACACTCTATGATTACTGGAGAAATACTCTGATAATAGCATAAATTCTAATAAGCAGTCGTGACTCACTTACACTGAGAAGCCACTATAAAATAGAATTTCAAAAGATGCATAAAATTAGCACAAAACAGTTGAGGTGGACTCAAGCATGAACTCATTCATCAGTAGGTTTCAGGACAATGACAGCTCTTTAGTAAAATTTTAGTTATGCCTTATTTCTAAGATGTACTGAAGTGAATCAGACTTTACTCTTTGTCTGTTATTTAGCTTAATGCACACACTAATCACTCCATCTGAATGATGAAAATTTCTGTGGAGGTCTATGTAATTTTAGATAAACAGTCATTGTGTCATTTTGCACAAACTCTGAGGACAAGCTCTGGTTGCATATTCTGATGATTAAGTTCTGAAGAGTATAACTCAGAACTTGTATGATGACTTACTAAGATAGGCATTCCTTTTTCGAGTTAAGAAATTATGTACTGATGACTGTTAAGTTCTGATATAAGTCTAAGTTCTGATATTACAGTCTAATGTTTTACTTGACTTATCTGTGAATAAAATTTGATAACAGTCTCAGTTAATACTTGAATACGTTGAAGTGGAAGATTAATAGTCACTATGATTAGGATTAATGGTATTCGTACTTGAACAGTCCACTGTTACTTGTTTCTTGTGCGCTTTACACCATGTTTCCTCTTTCCAATAAATGTTATTCTTTTTCAAAGTCTAGGGAGACGAGATAGAATTAATTCTACCTGTCAGCATTAAATACTTTTACGTCTCCTGGCATTCCCTTGCCTATATAAGCAGCCACTTCACATCAGCCTTCCCATCAAATTCTTTCTCACACACTTACCTTCATACTTTTTCTTTCAAAAACACAATGGTCAGATTCAACATGTTTTTGAACTACTAAAACTTCAATATGGAGCTAAGCTGTGCCGATTGGCAGCAGGAATGGCATGTCACAGCCATTCCTGAGGAGATATAGGACTCTGTCCCACAGGAGGTACTGACCCACCTCCTGTTCTTCTATATGGATTACCATCGCCATCTGGAGCGATTGGAGGAGGAAAGACTAGCAGCTCTCCGCCAGCAAGAGCGAATCATCAGACTCGCCATTCTGTTTATCGAGAGTATGAAGAAGAAGAAATGATTTAATCTTGTCTTCTTCCTGTTTTTCTTCATCATCAGCTTTGTCAGGCTTCTTAGCTAGGACTAAAGCTGTTATTACTGCATGTCTGACAGGTGTCCAATGGTAACATTTTTGTTCAGAGTATGAGTACAACAGAGAGAGGATTTCTTTAATCTTTTATTTTCTTCATATTTTTTCTCTTTACTTACTTTTACTCTCTTTCTTCTCACGTTGGTTTTTCATACAGACATCTTATCAAACACCTAACAGGCACTTTTGAATCTCAATTTTTCACGTGGCACCTAAGGATTTAATCATTGATGGAGCTAAGTTTGTTCCAAACAACTATGCTGCAATTCTTTATCATGCTGAAGCTCCATCTGAATTGCATTTTGTGCAAGATCTTCTTGCACACAGTGAGATTGGGTATGCATTAACTCAGCCTGAAGTCTTTTTGAGTTAACAAGTTCTGACGTTTTGGCGGACTGGGCACTTTGATGATGGTGGTAAACATGGCACTCCCAGTATTATTTTTGAAGTGGGTGATTCATCTTATGCAGTCACTCCTGGTACAATACGCAAAGCTCTACATCTCCCAGAAAATTGTACTTTTTCAACTCCAGAGGAATCAGCACTTCAGGAGTTAATGGCTGATTTGGGATATGAAAAGAGTTTGGCAAAGCTTGGGCAGTTAAAAAGGGCTAATATCAGAAGAGAATGGAGTTTCTTCTTTGACTGCATCACCAAAGCTTTTGGGAACAAATGTTCAAATTTTGATGCTATCCCAATTCTGAGTCAGCACATAAGGTATGCTATTATCCATCAAACTCATTTTGATTTTGCAACTGGAATAATTGGTTTTATTGGGGATAGGATGACAGAGGATAGAAATGTTGTATATTTTGCTAGATTCTGTCAACTTATATATACTTTTTGTACTGATGAACCTCAATTAGTCAGTTCCTCAACCCCACCTTTTAGAGTTGCAAATCGATACTTTAATGATCTGGTAAATGCTGATGCTAAGAAAACAGTGGTTAGACCATTACAGATTCCTCAGTCTGTAAAACAGATCCTAGTAAATGCTGATCCTGATACTTATAGATCTGTTTACTCTGATGTCCAACCAACCACAAACACCCAAAAACCATCATCCTCAGCACCTACCACTCATACTACTCAACCTACCCTCAGGACTTATCTCAAATCCTATCTCTTTACTTCACAGACTGTTCAACCCTCATCCTCCAAGCCAAAGAGGACAAAAACTATTCCTCAAACACCTCAAAAGAGGAGGAGGGCTGTACTGAGAGATGAATCTGATACCGAGGAACAGGTTCCTTCTTCAGAACCTGTTGTAGGTGAAGCTTAGAAAGTGACTTCTCAGAAGGATTCTGGAATTGGGGGATCTAGGCTTCTCAAACGGCTTAGAAGAATGACAGTTCCTGAAACTCCCAAGGAATCCAAATCAACAAAGAGATACAAGAAACAGAGGGCAAAAAGGCCAGTTTCAGATGATGAAGAGGAAGCAGCTAAGGAAGGGGATGAGGAATCTCTGATCTCACAAGACAAGGAATTTGCTCCAGTCACTTCTTCTCCATCAACTCCATCTCAGGAAGCTGTTTCTGAAAAGGCTAACACACCTTCTGTGTCTTCTGTTGATCCAGGCACAAGTGCTGATATTGATGTTCAAAACTTGGTTGTGCCTGCAGTACTTCTCTTAGAAGCTCCAACAGCAAATAATCCTTCCACAATACCTGTTACTGATGTTGTTCAAACTCCAGAGTTATCAACAACACCTTCTCTGCATCAAGATGCTGATGATCAGAATTTAGGTGAGCATCAGGATATGGCTGTTGATCAGAACTTAGAACAAGACCAGCAATTAGAGGATGCTGAAGCCTCCATTGCTACTCACACTGTTGTCTTATCAGAAGATACTGATTCTTTAAGTTCTGATGCTACAAATGCTGGAGATACTGGTGATGCTGCTCCAACTGTAGATGCTGATGAAGCAGGTCCTTCAGGACATACTCCTCAACAGACTCTTCCTAAGTCTGAACTGGTTAAGAAGTTTGTTACCGGGGAAGCACCAGTACCTTGGAGTGAAACTCCTGCATGTCAGGAGTGGACTAAGGAATGGAACTCAGTTTCATGTGTTCCAACTGAAAAGCATCTTGCTGAGCACTTGACTAAAGCTGATGAAATGTTAAATTCTGATGATTTTAAAACCCGGCTTAGAGTCACTGCATTGAGTACTAAACATCTACAAGGTCTTCATTCAACTACTCATGTAGAGTTACACAAGATTCAGGAGAACTTTATCAAACAGGAACAAGTTTGGAAAATTGATAAGAAAAAGTTCTTCCAACCTACCATTGACAGGATTGCTTATATTGAGAAGACTCAAGATCATCAACAAGCTCAGATTGATGAAATTCTGAAAAATCAAGCTTCTTAGCAATCACAACTAACTGAAATCCAATCCTTAGTGGAATTGCTTATCTCTCTTCTACTACCTGCTGATGCCAAAAAGGGGGAGAAAGTGATTAAGTCTGAATGCAAGACTGACAAGACACTGACAGGAAAGGATAATGAAAAAGATGATCAAGGAAGCTCTGGAATGGGTAGAGGTCATAGTCAAGGTAGAGGATTCACATCAAGACAAGCTAGTCACAGGACAAGTTCTGATACTGGGAAGAGAATAAGTTATGCTACTGGTAAAAGGCTAAGTTCTGATGAACTTTTAGATCTTGATGAGGAAATGTCAAGACAGTTATTTCTTCAGGAAAATCCAGGAATGGACTTGGAAAGTTTAAAGGAAGAAGAAGCCAGACTTAAATCAGAGAAAGTCACATCTAAATCTGAAGCTTCTGGTAAAAAGTCACTTCCAAAACTCAAAGGCATTGTGATCAAAGAAAGGACACATACTGAAGCAACATTAGCTAGATCACAACCACAGATAGATCCAAGATCCAAGGGTAAAGAAAAGGTTGGTGAACCTATCAAGGTTTATGTACCTCTTGAGGATGAAGAAATTACTGATGAAAAGGATGATCTTCCTCTGACTCCAAGAAAAGTTCTTAAAACAACCTCTGACATGGCTCAAGTTGTTCAGAGTCAAGAAATTGTAAGTTCTGATATTCAGAAGAAGCAAGTAACCTCTGACATAGCTCAAGTTAACTTGATATCAGAAGATAGATCAAAGACACTCCTACCAGGATTCACTAAAGCAAAACTGATTCAACCTTTGAAGACTACTGCAAGTGGTTTTGAAGCAAGAGTAGTTACTGGAAAGGAAGAAAGAGATAAAACTGGATTGGGAAGTGCTAATGAAAGAAGAGTACACAACACTACCAATGATCCAACTTCCTTGAGTGAACCAGGCATTGGAGCAACTCCTGAGAGATTGAATCAACTGGAATCTGTACAGATGGTTTACCATACCTACTTGAAAGAATACATCATGTTGTATTTCATGACAGATGGTAGGGTTTATCATATAAGACAAAATGCCATTCCATTGAAGTATTTTGAAGAATTGGAGCTTTTACTTTTCTTACTTCAAGTGAATGACAGAATAACAGAAACTGCTGCAAACTACTTAAAAGAACAGATTCAGAGACAGAAAAGGCTTTATTCTGTTAAGTCTGACATCACATATGTTCCAAAGTACAGAGATCACAATGGTGATATTGTTGATATGAAGCCTAATACTGCACTGATCAGAACATATCTTGGTATTAAGGGACTTGAATTCAATCTGGAGTCTGACAAAGCTTATGTCATAAGACTAGATCAGGAGTTGAGAAAAGCAAAGATCAATGATCTCAGAGCTGCAATCTTTCAAACTGGTGAAGATACTGCAGAGCTTAAAGATGCCAAAAGGAGAATGATTGATGAAATCAGATATGCTAAGAAATGTTTGTTGAAGAACTATCTCAGAACAACTCCTGACATCAGAGAGATCAGATGATGAAGCCAAGTCGAAGATCTACAACTGCTTAAGTTCTGATATTTGTACAGACTGAAGTTGTTATCAGAAGTTGAATATTGGTAAAGCTTTAAGGACTGTAAGTTGTAGTTATCTAGTCTAATTCTCATGCATTTGTACTTAATGTTTTTGACATCATCAAATATCTGTTAAACTTGTATATTATGCTAATTTACAAGTTGGGGGAGATTGTTAGATATATTTGATAATGTCATGACTAATATAATCTATGTTTAGATTTCAGATCTTACTTAACAGGACAAATCAGTACTTAACTGTTGATCAGTACTTATATTGGAAGTCAGGACTTAAGGATATCAGTACTTATATTATCAGGAGATAATTATCAGAAGTTAGATATCAGAATTTAAGTGCTGAAGGATGATTAGAGAAGGACGGTAGCTGATTAAAGGAAAGAAGATCGAGATAAACATAAGAAGAGATATGCATGAAGAAGGAATTCCGTGAAGAATGGAATACTTGGAAGAAAAGATATCTGATTGATATATTTTAGGAAGCAGAATTATATTCCATATCAATTAGAGATTATCTTGTATCTGTGTAGTATATAAACACAGACATAGGGTTTACACTACAAGTGTTATCATATATTCGAGAAGTTTATTCATTGTAACCCTAGCAGCTCTCGTGATATTTGTTCATCACTGAGAGGTAACAGTTCCATACTGTAACAGAGTTTATTATTTCGATAAAGTTTGTTTTCTGTTACTTAATATATTAAAGTTTGATTTGATTGTATTATACACTGTATTCACCCCCTCTACAGTGTGTGTGTGACCTAACAATTGTTTAACCTCAATTGCTGCTATTATTACTTGCTGAGCTAGTAAGCTCACTCTTGCAAAATTTTTATGTTTTCAACAGTTGGAAAGGAAATTGTTGGTAAGGAGGATTCCCTGTCCAGTGTGTGAGCTAGGATTTCCGTTTAAGTTGGATCGAGCTAGCAGGAGCTTTATATTATAGATGTTGTGTATGATTGTAAGTACGATATCATTAGCCATTATAAGTTGAATTAGTTGGGATTTGGTATGATGTAATAAAAGTTAAGATTATGGCTTGTTTTCATACTCTAACCTGTTGCGATCCGTGGTTGTGTACAGAAGGGTCTATGCATATAATACTTTATATACAGGTTTAAATATTGTGGTGTGTGTTGTGAGCCCCAAACTTCTGACCTGGGTTTGGAGGGCGTCACAGGTTGGTATCAGAGCTACAGGTTATAAGTCACTAAAACAAGCCTAGATTGTCGTGAATGGATAGAGGGTTAGGATTAGGAAATAGAAAGATAGAACGTCGAGAGGTTGAGTGCGATCAAATAGTAGGTTTTAGTGGGATTCGTGATGGAATTCGACATCCTTATTTAGCGACGCGATTTTCAGATGGCGGCGATGGAAGATTCTTTTATCCTTGGATCGTCTGATCATTCGGAGCCTTCATTCGGAAGACTATCATCTGATTCATGCCTTGCTCATCCATCAGTGTTCGACATATAACCTCCTATTGCGACGATTGCACCTTTTCAAGTTATATCCTCAACCCATGATGCGACACTACCTAGTTGGGAATTCTCTACATGTTAACCATAGTTCTACCGGATGTTCGGCTGTGAGTGCATCTTTTCTATCTACCCTTCACCTTGTCCTATACCATCAGTTTAAAACCTCTACTAGGAGGTAATAGCCCCTATGAGGATGAATTCGAGTGCTACAACATATGGTGAGTACATAAAATTTTAAGAAGGATGAGGAGAAACCTAAAGAGAGGATTTGTGTGTTTCGGAGAAGATTTTCTTAATCAACTTTCAGAAGATTTTGCATAAAGTGAGTTTTACAATTTGGTTGTCAAATTACTATTAAAGTTCTTGTTATTATAAAAAGAAAATGACCTAAAAAGAAGAATGGATATAGACTCAGTGTTGTTAGTTTGAAGGACTAAGTGGACCCCCCTAGCAGGGAGAAAATTTAAAGTTTTTGTGAAATACGAGAGTAATCTTTGTTTAAATAATACCAACATTGAATAAACATGTTAAAATATTATTTACCCAATTCATGAAATTATTAAAATTTAACGAGATTCATAATTTGAACGGACATCGGATGACTGAAGGAAATGGAAGAATCTTCCAGATAATTGGAGAAAAAAATTAGTATTCCTATCGACGGAGTTGAGATGTTGCGGGATCGACTGTTACCCTACGTGACATAAAAGGAAATCGAAACTATTAATTATAAATTTTGTAGGAACGCGATTATGATCAAATCATTAAAGAATTTAATGTGGAGGCATTTCTAGAAGACATTTCGAAGTTATAATGTGACCTAAATTGTGAATCTCTCATTCGACTGGTTTCTGAAGGCATACGTAGGTGAAGCGTGGAAGGTGATCAACATCGACATTCCTTCTCTTAATACGATAGCATATGTTCTTCTTGATTCTTGAATATATATGAGTTTCCTCTGTGGATAAATCATATGAGGCGAAGATGAAAGAAATTTATCCTATTCCTTCTGAATTGTTTCTCTTCTCAAATTACTGATTCCTGATTGAGACAAACAGTGTTGTGGTATGACGCTTTGTCGAAATGATGACGAGTCGGGTGGGACGCCAACTAATCATGTGCTATATGCCATATAGTATGAAAGACTGGCCATCTTGATACGAATATGGTTGTCTCATTGACATCTAAATCTTCACATCATTTTTCTTCCTTCAATTTACTGAATTACAAATTCTCCCCAATCGTTTGTGGCATTGTTATTCCTTATTCAGTTTTCAATCAAAGTCATATTCGCAAACTCTCCTCTTGCGTATAGTCTGTCTCTGACGGTTTCAAAAGAAATATAATAGTGTGGCATGTGGAATCATACAACAAACATAGATACGACTGCAAACCGATAAATGGTGGACATCGGCGGGTAAGGAAGCAAGAAGTTATCGATAACATGGACGGGGCGAAGACATCAAGTCAGACAGTTGTTCGTGTTACGAGGATCTCATCAGTATGATAGATTGTGTTAACATGACGCGCTTCAAATCAGAGGATTTTGACGTGGAATGAATGATTAGTGAACCGTAACAAATAAATTAGTTATAAACTAAGGAAGTAAGGCTATATGCAAAGCGAACGAGTGTCGGGACAACATCGGAGATCAAAGGAATTATGAACAATGACTCAGACAGGAAATTAATACGTGAAGCATCCCTCCATCGCGGAAAGATATTTGTCATGAAGATTCAAGATCAAAGAAATCTTAATTGCAAACATATTTGAACGTGTTCCTCAAGAATTTGTGAAGTTCTCTACCTTGAGTAAAATAAGTTATGACGAATTTAATACCCATAAACTGGGTCGGTGACGAAAGCTCGATACGGGAATATAAGTGGAGATAAAGTAATGGTGATCGACTAGCGAGACTTTTTAAGAATAACAAACTGGTGATGGAATTTTCACACCGATGGTGATAATAATAATTAAGACCCTGCGTGGTTATTAAAAGGGTCAACAGACTCACTAATGAAATTAAGTGCGTATCATCAACAACAGATGATGGGTGTGACTAATTGAAGGATGCTGTATAATTTTTAAAAGTAACTATACACAATTAGTAACGACAATAAATAAGTTAAAATACTCGGCGAAATAAATTTTGAGACACGAGATAAATTTTAAAGCTTACTAATAAAATTTTGTAATATTTTGAAAGAAACTGGGAAGGGAGTGGTTATATTAATCCTTGTTGATTAGACCTTAAGTCTCATTTCAAAGATATATGTTATGCTAGTTAATCAGTACCTATACTAATCAGAATGATATAGTTTCAAATTATGGGGAATGGATGAATTTGGTTGATGAAAGTGGATGGATATGATTGTGGACGACTTGGTTGATTGATGGTGTCAGCTTGAGTCCGACTGGTAGTCAAGGATATAGGGGAAGTGCTGCAACAATTTTCAAAAAATTACCCTACATGTAAGGATAAAGAAGTATATTATCGTTCTCGTCAGTACTCCAAGTAACTGCGATCTCGGATCTTGAGAAAGTTAGTATGCCCAAACCGACTTCATATAATTGGTCTTTAATTCCACTTAGCTAGACAGCACTTGGTTTAAGTGATCAGTTAAAAGAATTAATTGAACAACTTTACCAACCAATGGTTAGCTAAATGGAGATCGATTCCAATTAGATTGAGTCAAGCTCTAACATGATTTTCAGATCCAAAATCAAAGCGGTTAGCAAGTTGAAAGGAAATGATGGGCATTAGCAGGAATCGAAAGTTTAATAGAATTAGCGTGATGTTACCACAGACATGTGCGAGATTTTATCTAGATGAATACGCTCTTTTTGATAAGCAAGAGGAACATAAAGTAATTGGTACATGCTAGTAAGAAGAAAATTTTCAAGAACTGAAGGTTCAAGATAAAGCAAAGAGATTCTATCATCTGAAATAGCATTCCAAGAAGGACTTGAAAGTATACCTATATCGAAATGGCGATTGAATAAAAGTTTTCGAAAGCTCGCAAAACCAAGTATCTGATGTAAGATTGAAGACTAACGAAGTACGCATGTGAACTTGGGAAGAAGAAATGTTGATCAATTGGAAAAAGGGGTCATTCTTTATGTTAAAGGAGTTAATGAGTAATGAGAATGAAGAGCTAAATAAGAAAGAACTGGAATCAAAAGGATGGTAAAGAAATTTATAAAATAGTTCAGGATATAAGTAAGTGGTGATTGTCAGCTGTGTCAGAACTGATAGGAAAATGAAGTGAAGCGCCGATAATTGAAGATAGAAATTTCATTCAAAGAATGAGTGTAAATAGGGGAGATTAAACCCAGGGTATTAGTGGCGAACTGTTAAAGAAGAACGTTATAATGAATCTTCATATCGGAATTATTTAGAATTAAAGCAAAGCCGATGGTTCTAACGGATGATTTATCAAGGTTACCTCGAGAAATAAGGTAAGATTTCTTATCAGTTACTGTACGGAGTCGAGATGGTGTCAAAAGCCCTGTATCGTATAACCTAGTAGGAATAAGATATGGGGTGAAGGAAAACTACAGAAATATGGAATAAAAGAATAATGAAATAAAGAGTACTTCGCGCTACAACAAAAGTGATCATGGAGAAAAGAGAAAGGAGGTATGAAGTCACGCATCGGTTATCAGAAATTGTAAGTCTGAAGATAAAATAAACATAGTGTATAAGAAATAATTGGATAGTGTAATTGTATTTATTAGTAACATCCCGCCCATTTCAAGAACTAAGGAAGACCAAGTTGAACACCTGGAGATATGCATGCGAAGGATAAAAGATTAGCAACTGCATTCTAAGCTATAAAGGTATGAACTCTGGTTATAATTATTTATGAGCTACGGAAGTATGGTTAATTACCAACCAAGCAAGATCCATTCAGAGACAGATGTCTTGAGTAGAAAAGAAAGAGTGAGCATTACTAAAATTACTGGGGAGTGGACAAAGGAATTGGAAAAGTTAGGAATTGAGAACAGGTTTTGATCCGACTTCTGGATTATACGGATACTTACTTTATTGTTAGATATCAAAGGTGGTATTAATATAGATGATTGATGTTGACTTCAGTATGGAATGTTGTGAGCATCAAAGTTCATATTGATATCTAATTTGATATGACAACAAAATTAGTATTAGTACCAAGAGTTCATTTTGAATAAAGTTATGGTTCATTCTATTTCAAATTAATATTTCCTTTCAGATAGTAAAAGATTTCGCTCGATGAATATACTTGATAGTGATTAAAAAGAAATTGAAAAATACTACAAAGTGATGAGTTAAATGCAATTGTCGAGATTCTCTTTTAATTTTTAGTTTTGAATAGATTTAGAATATTTGAAACATCAGACACCATGAGCTCAGTATATCGGGCGCATACAGATGGAAAGTACAAGAGACCAGCTAAGGGTTCTCGAATACAATTGAAAACGATCATAGGCCAGACTAACCGAACAGAAGGAGACGTGAAAAGTAAAGTAGAACAGTCAGGGAAAATGGAAGGTTCATGAATACAAATTATTAGAATTAGAAAAAAAGCAGATTAGTATAAATTAAGTTATTCTACTGAGACAATGAGATAGATAGAACGATTACGAATGAGTTGGCCTTGTTATTACAAGCCTGACGAATTCATAAGATGTTAAAAAATATTACTAAGAAGGGTAACTTAGCTCCCTATATATAAAATGAAGGTTGATTCAGGTTACGTGAGTAACTGATAGATTAATATCAGTAAGAAACGTTGAGTTGTGATTACAGTGATGAGACTGAGTTGTGATTAAAGTGAAGACACCTGAGAAATTATAAGGAAGGTACTTGGAAAATATCATAGTTAACGTCAGAAATCAAATACGCCATGGTCTCAGTACATCATTTACAGATGAAGAATAAGATTACAGGATCAATTACAGAGCCTCGAATGCGATGGGAAGCGATTACAAATTAGGTGATTTGAACGAAGAAGCATATGGGGACGAGGTTCAACACCGAGTAACAGTTGGAAACGCTCATAAGCACGAGTTACTAGAATTAGAAAGAAAAAGAGAATTAAGATGTGTTATGATGGTCCCTCCTAGATAGTAAAATAGACAGGATAAATAGAAGTGAGTTGGCTCACCTCTATCCGTATAGCGAATTCATAGGGCGTTTATATGTATATATCCAGAAAGAGTAAGTTAGCTCCATTATATATAGAAGATGGAGATTTGAATTGAGTTATACAAGCAACAAATAGAATATGTTGTTAGCGAGAGGCTATTAAGGAAAGATTGATATTATACATTAAGTTATGAAAATTATAAGGTTGAGAGATTAACCTGAGAAATGAAAGTGATATACTTGAAAAGTATCAGTACTATTCTTTAGTGTGATTCTGAGGACAAAATCCTTTTAAGGGGGGGAGGATGTAACATCCGGGAAATATCGTGTAGTTATTTGTATCAATATATGATTATTATGTGAATATTATATGAATTTTTGGAGAATTATCCGTGTTTTGACTTTTTAGATCCGGATTACGGTTTGACCCGTGCGCGGCCCGGAGCAAGATTTTCGATACGACAATCATTTCGGTGAATCACCGAAACCCGTATTCTAGAAATACGGGATATTATTACATTATTTTCGTATAAAGTGTTTTATAGAAAGCCCGGTTTGGATAATTATCCAATACGGGTATCAAATCGGATCGTTTTTGTGGTTACGTAGCGGCTAAGTAACTAATTTAACGATCCAAAATAATCCAGAACGAACCAATATTTCGTAAATATAAATAGCATATTTCTTATTTCATTTTATTCATTTATTCATTTACAACCAGTAAAAATATAGTAATTACAGAGAAAAACCCTAAAAACGATACGTTCTTGAGAATCAAATGCACGAACGAAGGCGTTACCGAACTCCGATTCAAGCGTGCGATATATCAAAACGAAGCTCTCGAAATCTTCTTTCTGAATCAACTATTTGTTTTTACCGAGAATCAAGGTGATATTGTTATTTATTTATTTTAATTCGAATTATTTGATAATTAAAATATGAATTTTGTTCTTGATGTTGTTTGTGTGATTTGATGGCATAATCATGTAGGTAATTTTCTCCCGATCATTTTGGTATATTATATGATGAATTTGGAGTTCAATAACATGTAGAAAATTGAGTTTGATCTTCGAATTTGTGAATTAGGGTTTATAAGTTTGAATGTTCTTAATTATGAATTGGGCGTTTGTTCGTTAGGGTTATTGTTGTAAATTAATTATACTATCCAGTAGATCGTCGAAAGACGAATTGAATGAGGTATATATGATTAACGAACGGTGGCCGGAAATCGTTCACCGGAAAAACGAGCCTAGCGGTGGCGTTTTTTTTAGTCGAGTTTTGCGTCTATCCCTGTGATTTATTGACGATATGGTATATGCGAATAAGTTCCTCGATGCAACACCTTTGATTCCCATTAATTTGGCGATGTTCTGGGAGGTTTTTAGGCCGCCGGAAAAGCTCCATGGCGGCCATGGAGTTCTGGCCGGCGTCGACGAGGAGGGTAGGGGAAGGGGGAAAATTACAGTTTCCACCCCTGTCCTTTATAGGAATTTCATTTTTAATATTACACTTTCAAAAACATACAAAAACCAGATTCCGGTTTTATTTATTTCGAAAATGATATTTTTTATTATTTTAAAAATCTGAAAATAGTTATTTAATTATTTTAAATTCAGAAAAATTGTTTTAATTATTTATTTATTTAAAAGTAAATCGATATTATTTTATTAATTAATTTTAATTAGTTTTTAATTATTTTAATTAATCGGTTAATTTATAATTAATTGATTAATGAGTCTAATTAATTATTAATTAATTTTAATTTATTTAATAATTATATTTTATTATATAAAATTGATTAAAAATCCTGAAAAATAGTTTCGAGCTTTGAAATATTATTTAAAATTATTTTCAAGGCTCGATAATTATTATAAAATAATTTTAAAGTAAGATTCGGGTGTTCGAACCCTATTATTTAATTATAAAATGATTCGGGGTCCAATTTTAATTCTGAAAAATGTTCAAAAATTCGTAATAAATACCTGAAAAATCATTTTTAACCCCGAATCTTCTTTAAAAAATTATTTTTATCGAATACCTTACGTGTTATGTGCTTCGTGTTCACTAATTGATGCGTTATATGCCTATGTGGTTATGGTTTGACTATTTTATTCATAACTTTCAATCCGTACGTCGGATTTGGGTAAAACGAAGGGTAGATAAAAGCTTGTGACGTCTATGTGACGATTAGAATAGCACGAGTATGAATAATTGATAGATACTTGTGATGCCTAGCAGAGTCAGTAAGGCATAGAAAAGGAAACAAGTGATCCATAAATAGAATCGAAACGTCGAAAGAGAAGGCAAGTGATTGATAAATAAAAGAAATGCATGAAAAGAGAAGGAAAGTGGTTGATGAGTAAAACTATTAGATGAGTACAAGTAAAGTGGAAATCTTTGGTGATAAGGCAAGTACTTCTGAACCTTTTTCAAGATATATTGCAAATATTTTCGAACTGTTTCATATATGTCGCTATTATTCAAAATAACTCCAATTTTATATTGCAAGCACTTTAAACTATTTAGCCTTGGACCCTGATTCTTATTGATCTTGAGCCCTAAGCCTTATTCTTCATAAACCATTGATCGTTGAATTCCCAGATACGAGTCATACACATACGATACTACTCCACAAATACACATCTACCACATACTGATTCTGATATTGAGTTTCTTAACATACCAACCCTTATTCTTTCTTTAACAGAAGACCAACTCTTGGAACCCTTGAACCCTTGGTCTTCTACTTTCTGAATCTTTCCTTGATTGAAAGCCAATCTTTTTGAATTCCCTGTTATGCCTTCACAGTGTTATGAATCACCCTATGCTTCAAGAAAAATGTTGTTTATGATTAACCTTATTGATTCACATTGGTTATCATATTGAATGGTTTTAGAATTGGATGGTTTTATAAATGTGGACCAAATTCGTGGTCAGACCAGATTCATGGTCATAATAGGCCAAATGTGCCTTGGATCCAGTATATAGCAAAGTTGGGGGCCTTGCTCGGGGTTAGTGCGTGACTGATCAGCAGCCTAACCTTGTTTTTTTAAATGAAAAGTGAATATCTAATTTTAATCATTGCTTATTCAGAAACTTGATTCTTCTGAATCATCTTCATTGGTGATTGTTTAATCTCAATTGCTGCTATTAATACTTGCTGAGCTAGTAAGCTCACTCTTGCAAAAATTTTATGTTTTCAACAGTTGGAAAGGAAATTGTTGGTAACGAGGATTCCCTGTCCAGTGTGCGAGCTAGGATTTCCGTTCAGGTTGGATCGAGCTAGCAGGAGCTTTATATTATAGATGAGTTGTGTAAGATTGTAAGTACGATATCCTTAGCCATTGTAAGTTGAATTAATTGGGATTTGGTATGATGTAATAAAAGTTAAGATTATGGCTTGTTTTCATACTCTAACCTGTTGCGATCCGTAGTTGTGTATAGAAGGGTCTATGCATATAATACTTTATATACAGGTTTAAATATTGTGGTGTGTGTTGTGAGCCCCAAACTTCTGACCCGGGTTTGAGGGCATCACAGCAGCCCAGGATGAACACTAGAAATATCCAGACTAGAACTATAAGGACAGAGAGTATGACGTAACAGACCAAGTATTGTTGAAAGTGCCTCCCGGGGAGGGAGTGATAAGATTCGAAATGTAAAGAAATGTTAAAACCAAAATTTATTGGACCAGTTGAAATCTTTAAAGGACTAAGAAAGTTGGCTTATAAATTAGCACCATCGTCGAACAATCTCCAAGTTTATAATTAGTACCACAAATCGATGTTAGTAAATTTAACCGTCAACACTGGACATATGATTGAAAATGATCTAATAAACTTGCAGCCAGACTTAGCGTATGTGGAACAACGTGTAGAGATCATAGATCTACAAGAATAAGTACTCTGAAATATATTTGATGAACGGGTAAATTTTTTATGAAGAGATCAAATACTGCAAAGTCAATGTGAGAACTCAAGGTTGTCATGTGAGAAGCATATCCCTGCCTGTTTCTAGACTGATTTCGGGACATAATCCTTTTAAGGGGGAAGACTGTAAAAACTCAATTTTTTTACATCGGTAAAAGACCTTTATGAATAGTAACCTTGCGGTTTAATAAAAAAATTTGCGACCACACCATATACAATTTTTTAATTTAAGATTCCGAGTTGATATTGTGATTATACGTACCAAATGAGTGTATGTAAACGCTATTAGTTTTCGAAGAAAATGAACTTTGAAAAACGACCGTATCTATGAACCATCAAGAATTATGAGAATCACAATATAATTACAAATTTAAAATCCTATAAATTAAAATCCAAGTACGATACTTCAAAACGTAAAGAACGTATACGAAAGGATTTAAACCGCGAACCGTTTACGAGAGTTTGTTACGAAAACGAATAAGCGACCGAGAGAACGCGTATACGAATAAATAAACATATTAAACCAAGATAACTATACAAGCTACCTAGAGTAAGAAACTAACCATGGTTAAGTAGCCAAATAGTAACCTAGCTAAATAGGATTGATAACCTAAAAGCTAGCAAATAGTAACCAAGTACCTAAATTAAGTAGTATAGCTTGGAAACTAGGATGGCTAGCAAGATTTCTATTGATTTAGTAGTACTAGGATATATACAAGATCATATATCACAATATTTCACAGAAAGCATCCATGAAAATCACAAAAACTCTCTCTCTCTCTCTCTCTCTCTCTCTCTCTCTCTCTTCAAAACATAATGCTGATTTTAAGAACACCATGGAAAGAAAATTTAATATCTCATGTATAGCGACTCGTATATTTTTAGTATTATTTAAATGTGTAATTATTGAATAATTAAATAAATAAAATATGTATATGGGTTCTGTCAGCGGTTGTTGCTTTGTATTATGTATATCTGATTACTAGTGTATGGGATTGAATTGTGTGGTTAATTATTGAGTTGTATGATTTTGTTTCGCTTTAAAAAGTGGATTTAATTGCAGATTTATTTGAAAAAATACTTGAATTGTCTCTAAAATTGTTTTATGGTTTTATAATTACAATAATTATTTTTGGATTTTATAAAATTTAGAAATCAATATTTCATCAATTATTTATCCTGAAATGATTGTCTGATTGCATTTATTTGTAAAATCCGTATTTAATTCCAGAATTCTTTAAAATTATGAAACTCATATTTATTTAAGTTTGGAATAGTCCGAGAATTTTAAAATTATTTCAGGAATTTTTGGGATTAATCTCACCCCGCGCGTTGATCCGTTTAATGGTTAAAAGCGGGTATAAATTGCGTTTCAAAAATTATTTTAAAATTACAAAATTTATGTTCTTATTAAATTCGGGATATTTATAACATTTTAAGACTACTTTCGTGATTTTCTGTAATTGTTTTAAGTGTAGCTTGGTTCGTTAATTGATAAATGATGGTACGATGTGCGATTCAAAAATGGTTTAAAAATTTTGAAAATTTATTTTATTAGTTTTTAATTATTCCGTGAATTTTATGTTTATTTTGGAATTTTTTCGGATTATTTTCACCCCGCATTTATTCATTAAAGCGCGTAGTGCGGTACAAAATCGGGCTGCAAAAAGAGGCAAGTAGCAGTTCACGACACCTGTCGGATTTTTAGCAACTCAATTGATGCGTGGCTGTTGCTAATTCGTTGCTGGAAAAAAAATATAATAAATAAAACAGAAACAACAGAACACAATTCTCTTCCCCTCTCTCTTCTCTCCCCCGCTTCTTTTCTTTCCCTCTCTCGTCTTCTGGTGTTCGCCGTTGTCCGCTTGCTCCGGTAAGCCATCCGACGTTTTCTTTCTTCCGGCGATTCCCCCATCCCTGTTCTTTTTCTCCCTATCGTCTTGGTCTAGTCCTGATCAATTGACTTAGTTACACACACATAACGTGTGTATCTCGGTCGAGCATCTGTTCGCTGGGCTTTGTTTGCTCGGTGTCTGTGAATATAAATTGCGTACTCTGTAATTTTCGACTCAGTTTCTGATTCTCGTGACTATTTTAAGATTGTTGATGATTGGTTTTTTCGGTTATTTTGCTGAAAATCCGAAATGAATAGTAATATTTACTCTGATTATTTTGGTAAAATGTTTGGAATAAATCGTTATGATTATTCGGATTTTTGTTTATTTTAAAAGTTACTAATTAATTATCGGTGAAATTTATTTGGAGACCCGAGTGATTTCGGGCACCAATAAATTTTGCCACCGTCCGCGATGAATTTTTACGAGCGTACGGTGGACCGTGATGATATAATCTGAGTCCTACAATTATTTAAATAATATAATAAAATCAGTTATAAAATTTATTTGAAATGAAAATGGTATATTAATATAAGTTGTATTGGTGTTGGGATTACGAATGTATGATGGTAAGTTGTAATGATTGGATTGTTGGATTTGTTGATTGTTGAGATGTCGAATTGTTTCGACGGGTAGTCCGATAAACAAAGGAGGTGCTGCCCAAATTCCGGGAGCATATCCTGTAAATTATCGGGGGATATTCGTTGAGTGTGTATAGCTATATACCTATATATAAATGTTGTACGTGCCTATCTGCATATTGTAATAAGGGTTAAAACCTTATTTTTACGAAGCATATCTGCGTGTTGTTGTAAGAATATATTTTATAAGTTATAGCTGACAACCCTATTTCCCAAAGTGACAAGTATATGTGATTTCTGAAAATGAATATCAAGCCAAGTTTGAGTACGTGAAACTTGATTGCTATATGTATCGAATTATATGTATAATTATGAGTCAGGACTTGATACCGAATGGGTAGGTTATAGCGAGGATATGTCAAGCATACCTAGACGTCTAACGTAGGGTATTTCGGCTCTGTAGGGTCTAGTTGAAGGACTCCAGAAGTGATATCGAACTAAAGATACCTAGTGATCAGTCGGCAAGCGCAGCGAGGTTGCCAAGCAAAGAACCCTGAGAGTCCTGGATACTATCTTGAGATAGATTGCTGCGAAGGGGAATGTCTTTTAGTGAGACAATCATTTTTCCATGAGAGCCCGAACGTTCAAGCCTATCAAAATCAGTCGGTGATAGTCGTAAAGCTCTGCAAGGCAAGTACCCTGACCATTCTTTTATGGTTCAGTGCATATGAATAGCTAAATGGTTCTTTCATAATGGAATAGAAACGTTTTAAGTTACGCATCCCCCGTATTTGAAATGTTGTTTAAAATTATGTTTGGGGAAAAGTAACTTCTGAAAACACCTCTCTAAACGTGATTTAAATGAAAAGAGGATTTGAATAGTGTGCTGTGACATAATTGATTTTGAAAAAGAGATAGGTAAAAGTGATTTTGAAAACTGGATAAAGTG